>NW_007259405.1:0-42313 GCF_000164805.1 Carlito syrichta
TCTTCCTGTAATCGCAGGAGTCTCTCTTGCCTCTGCTCTGGCAGCAGCAGGCCTAGGCAGTGGGGCTCTAACATACAGCATTACCTCCTCCCAAGACCTAGCAAATAAACTACAACTTGCATTAGAGGCCTCAGCAACGTCCCTAGCCTCCTTACAACGCCAAATCACCTCGCTAGCCCAGGTCACCTTACAAAATAGGCGAGCCTTAGATCTTCTAATGGCCGACAAGGGAGGCACTTGCCTCTTTCTCGGAGAGCAATGCTGTTATTACATTAATAAAACTGGCCTAGTAAAAGAAAATCTAAATGTCCTCAACCATCTAAGTGATGAATTAAAACAGTGCCACCAACAGCTAGATTCTTCTCCCTTCATCTGGTTGCAACACCCTTTTTTCACCTGGCTGGCCCCACTCCTAGGCCCTGTCATTTTAATTTGCGTTTTTTTTTTTTGATAGCCCCATGTATCTTTAAATTTCTCTGACAACGCTTAATTGAACTCTCAAATCAAAACCTTAACCTCCTATTACTCAATAGTTATCAACCTGTCCCAGTAGAGGAGTCAACACCTCATCCCTAAACATCACAACTTTTCTTTTAGATATGTTTTCTTCCAGGTTCTCTATCTACCTCCACAGTCTACTCCCAAGACAGTTGGTTACTACCGCCCTCGTGCCCACTGGAGGAGTGGCCGGAACAAGTCACCATTCTACATCTACAAGGGACTTTTATAGAACTTTCACCTGCAGAAATCTTCACCTTCAGCACCTATCTCTGGGTCCTGCTCTGGCTGGTTCTGTGCCTTTCCCCCACCTCACCCCACAACACCCACATCCAGCAGGAAGCAGCCAGAAAGAATAACGACGCCCCTCTCCCAAATAAACAGAAAAGGTGGGAATGAAAGGCACAGGAAACAGTCAGAAGGGTGTCTCCCGAGATGGCGCTAAAACACCATATGGAACCAAACAAAGACAACAAAGGCCTTAAGCTCCTGCTCTTCCCGCGCGCGGGAAACTTAAATCTCTACACAAATATTATCTCCCTATAGGAATGCTACCTCATAGCTCCCTCCAATAAAGACCCTAAGATGGCACTGGCCGGCACTGCCAGGCTCTGATAGAGCACAGGCCACCCCTCCCAAATGAATAAATACAGACCTCTCTCGCCCTCGCTCTCTCTCACTCCCCCTTCCCTACCAGGCAGTTACAGACCTTCTTACCTCTCTCTGCAGCCACTGCTCTAATAAATCTCTTGGCCTCAAAGAGTGTTGAGTCTCACTGGCCCCAGCCTCCTTCACCACCAGTGTCATGTTGGACCATTGCCACACCCAAATACCAAAGAAACAAGCCCCCTGAAAGAACAGTTAAAAGTAAAAAGGAATAAATACACGAATAAACAAGTAAATAGAAATAAGCCACCCCATGCTCCTGGATAAAAGGAGAGTGTTTGGTAAACCCTTCAGGTCCTCTCCCACTGTGGGAGGTTTTCTGTCCTCAATAAATCCTGCTTAAAAAAAAGAGGAGCCAGGATTGGTGGCTCTGCCTGCTATCTCACGCTTTGGAAGGCTGAGGTGTGTGGATTGCCTGAGCCCGCGGGTTCGAGACTCGCCTGGGCAATTTGGCGAGACCTCATGTCTACAATAAATCAAAAAGTAGCCTGGGTGGTAGTGCGCGCCTGTAGTTCTGTTTACTTAGAAGGCTGAGGCGGGAGGATCACCAGAATCCAGCAAGGCGAGGCTACGGTGGCCGGAAGCGTGCCACTGCACTCCAGTCTGGGTGACAGAGTGACACTCCAACTCAAAAAAAAAAAAAAAGGAGGGGACAGGCTAGGTGGCTCAACCTGTAATCCATGCACTTTGGGAGTCCGAGGCAAGTGGATTGCCTGAGCTTGCGAGTTCGAGACCAGCCTGGGCAACTTGGCGAGAGCTCATCTCTGCAGTAAATAAAAACTAGCTGGGCGTGGTAGCTCACGCTTTTAATTCCGGCTACTTGGAAGGCTGAGGTGGAAGGGTCACCAGAGTCCAGCAGGGCGAGGCTACAGTGGCTGGGAGCATGCCACTGCAATCTAGTCTGGGCAACAGAGTGAGACTCCAACTCAAAAAAAAAAAAAAGAGGGAGAGTGTAAGAGAAATACACAAATGCGAGAAATCCACGAACACAGATGATCTCCTTGCGTATCAGATTAAAGACCCTAGGCCAGGCTTGGTGTCAGCCTGTAGACCCAGCACTTTGGGAGGCCAAGGCGAGTGGATTGCCTGAGCTAGGGGCTCAAAACCAGACAGGGCCCCTTGGCAAGATGTTGTCTCTACAATCCAACTCAAAAAAAAAAAAAATTAGACAAGTGTGGTAGCACGTGGCTGTAGTTGGAAGGCTGAGGCAGAAGGATCGCCTGAGACCAGGAGGTCAAAGCTGCAGTGGCCAGGAGTGTGCCATTGTACTCCAGCCTGGGGGACAGAGTGAGACTCCAACTCAAAAAAAAAAAAAACAATTTAAAGACTCATGCACTCAATGTCCCTGGAGCACATAAGCTTCTAAAACAGGCTCCCAATGACATATTCTCTAGAACCCCCCAAAGGACAATGTTGGTGATCTGGATGATGCCATTACTGAACCAGATCTAAGAAATTATCTCCATCCTTTAGGAGAAATCTGGATATTCACTACTGTAAGAACTCATCTCTATGAGTTTGGAGAGAACTGGACACTCTATTGTACAAAGACAGCACTGTGCCTGTCTGCAGAGCAGGCTGCTGAAGGGGTTGCTGAGAATTCATCTGATAGAAGAATTTTCTTTTTTTTCCCTCCTGTAAGCAAAATGAGATCAGAAAAAGAAACTGGATAATTTTCAGTACCTGCAGATTCAACAAAAAATGTCAGAGCCTATGGGTTTGAGACCAGTCCAGGCAACTTGGTGAGACATCATATCTACAAGAAAAACAAAAAATTGGCCAGCATCATAGTGCACGTCTGTAGTTCTGGCTACTTGGAAGGCTGAAGCGGAAGGATCACCGGAGCCCAGCAGGTTGACGCTGGGGTGGCCGTGAGCTGCACTCCAGCCTGGGCAACTGAATGAGACTCCAAATAAAAAAATTTAAAAAAAGAGAATCCCAAGGAGCCAGATGAAAAAAAGGGGACAGACTTTAGACTATGGGATCCAGCTAAGGCCTATTCCTGGATAGCCAGGAGCTCTTCCCCCTTATGCAGCTCTGGTTCCTACCTTGGAGCATCCTTGCATAAGGTGAGGCCACATATCCTATTTCTTGCCATGAAAGCAACCCACCATGAAGGCAACCTGGGGACCTGGCCTCCTCGGCCCTCACTTACCCAATTTTCATCATTCCAATAACTGGGAGCAAGTATTGTACCCTGAAATTATAGACCCAGTGCCATCTGCTTGGCCTCAGACTTCTACCTCACTGGTGGTCAGTTAACAGAACTCAGGACATTAGAGTTCAGCCATCATTGCCTCCTTGAGTGGATAAGGTTGATGGCTGGTCTTTGGGTTTCTGCCCACCCTAGTCGAGGTGGCTGGTTGCTTTTCAAGTCTGGTGACATCACTGGTCAGGCCCAGCTGGACATGAGTGTGCCTCAGGTACCCACACACTATGCCAAGGGTTCTCACCCTGCCTTGGGCCAAATCCTAGTTTTGGTCAGGACCATATGTCCACTGTATGATTATACTAGGTATCCCTAGAACACATGCCATCCCAGAGGTCAGTTGAGGCCTGGCTGGGCCCTCTGGGTGTGGGACTTGTGCCCTTTAAGGAAGGCACTGTCACACAGATCGGCCAGCATGAGGACAAAGACATACTAGTGACACGCTGAGGCTTTGATGTTGCCATACTCACCCTTCCATCCAGAGGTCTCCAAGTGTCCAGCTTCCTTGTTGACACTGATTTCATAGGGCTGAGGAGTTATGTGGAGCTTTGGGGCACCTTGCTGGGTGGTGCCCTGACTTTTTCTGAGCCATGTGGGTCACTTTCTCATAAGAAAGTTAATATGCAGGTGTCACCATAAGGGAGAAAGGTATCTCAGGATTTACAGTGGACTGGGCAGGCCCTGGTGTTGGAGGCCCAGTGGGATAGCAAGGTGAGGTTGTCCTGTATTCCTAATCTCACAGGTAACCTAGGATGAGACAGGAGCCCAGCATCCTTGTTCAAAGCTGTGCTATGAAATCCATTGACTCTTGATCTCCAGATGCCTGGGGATCTTTAGGAACAAAGTTCAAGAAAGAAATCAAGCAGCCATGGTCTGTTCTGAACCAGGGGTATGCTGGCCACACCTGAGCTTCCAGGACCCCAGAAAGCAACCTGCTTCCCTGCAATCGATGGAAGCTCCCACCTGCAGGTGTGCCTCTGTTTTGGGATCAGTCCAGTCAGGTGACATTGGGCAAGGACAGCTACTAATTGAGAAGTTCTGCCACATTTTTGTAAAAGTTGGAATCTCACTCTATTTATTTGTTTGTTTTTTTGTTTATTTATTTATTTATTTATTTAGGGTCGTAGTCTCATTCTGTCACCCAGGCTGGAGAACAATTGTATGTTCCCAGTCACCACAGCCTCGACCTGCTGGGCTTAGGCCATCCTTCTGCCTCAGCCTCCCAAGTAGCTGTAGCTACAGGCACATGCCACCATGCCCGGCTAATTTTTTTATTTATTGCAAAGATGAGGTCTCACCAAGTTGCCCAGCCTCATCTCAAACCTGTGTACTCAAGCAATCCTCTAACCTTGACCTCCCAAAATGCTGGGATTATAGATCTGAGTCACTGTGCCTGGCCTCATTTTTCATTTATTGTAGAGATGAGGTCTCGCCAAATGTCCCAGGCTGGTCTCCAACCCACGGGTTCAGCCAGTCCTCTCACCTCAGCATTCCAAGGTGCTGGGATTATAGGTGTGAGACACTGCACCCAGCCTGCTCTATGATTTTCTACAACTGAGATGGTGGGTTGGGGAGAACCAGGCTATCTACCATTGAGAGGGTCTCCGAGTTGGAGGGTGCCTACAGAATAGATTATCTTCTCTGCTGAGCTCATCTGGCTCTCACAGGGTGGAACCCCATGGACCCTGGTCCCTGGAGTCCTCATGTTTTCTGTGTGGCACCCCCATACAAACATTAAAGACACCATGCAGAAAACGAATCCCAGAGCTAAGGGTGTGTGCAGCCTGGGAAATGATTGGAGTTGGGACAACTCAGGCTTCTCCTGTTATGGCTCCCTAGGATGCAGACTGGCTTTGGGCTCCCTGCCTCAAGCCCTCACCCCCGGGCAACTCTACCTCACCTTCAGCCCTGGTAAAGAACTCAGGTGGGAGAGGCCTTCCCTATCACCCAAGCTCCTTTGCCAACCCAATGTAAAACTTGTCTCCACTGCGGGGTAGATGCTCCCAGGCACTGGGCCCCTTGCCCTCTGGAGCTGTCACTTCACATAATGGAAGGACTGAATATTGCCACACTCAAATTAACTCTGAGTTCTGGGTCTGGGCTGTGGTCCCAACTGGGCCTCTTCCAAATTCTGCCTGGGTATGGACATTAATTTTCTCCACTCCCTTGTTCAGTGCATGTTGTCCTGTCACCTTGGGAGGAAGGTGCTTAGGGTTGAAGGATTTCCTGCTGCTTCTGGGGGCTATTGGAATTGGCTCATACGAATGGCTGTGACCTCTCTGGTGTCCTTCAGGTCCCTTCAAAAGCAGGTGCAGGAGGGTATGGCAGAGGGGCTTTGAGGAGTCTACCCATCATCCATTGCCCTGTCTCTGAGGCATGTTCAGTAATCTCAAGGTCAACACCTGCCCTGGGGCCCACCTAGACCTGTTTTCAGAAGCATCTTAGAGCAGAGGATGAGGAGAAACACCCACAGAAATGAGTTAATGAGGCCTGTGTTCTCCTCTCTTTATTGCCCCAGAGGTTGAATTGGGAGTGGACTTGGTGCTGGACTCAACCTCAGGGACAGGTCTTCAACTGAACCCTAAAGACCTGACAGTGCCTCAGCACCGTGTCGTCCTCCAGGGACCAGGCCCAGAATACCATGTCCTGAACGAACTCCTGAAGACCAAACAGGGACAGCTGCAGGAGGGGCTGTAGGCACATTGGTGAGACACAGGCTGGAAAAGGTGTCCTGTGAAGGGTCAGTTCCTGCACCCTGCTCTGACCCTGGACACCTCCTACTGATTAGTGCTGTGTCCTTTGTGGCCACAAATGCAGCCCAAATGTGCCCAGGAGGCCAAGGTCATAAAAGTTCTAGACAGGAAAATGTTCATCACACTATTGCTTCTCATCTGTGTTATGTCAAGGGTGGTCTCTGAGTCTGGGAGGGTTCAGGGTGCCCCACCCAGTCCACAAGGCTGTACACTGATACAGGCTCATACAGTGTTCATTATTTAGCCTAGTTAGACATTTCAAGGTTTTTCTGAGCTGAAATTTAAGCACAATGAAGAGGTCACTCATAGTGAGTGTATTTAGATGCGTTTTTCTTTCTTTTTTTTTTGAGTTGGCATCTCACTCTATTGCCCTGGATGAACTGCAGTGGCATGCCAATGGTCACCCCAGCATTGACACACTGGGATCAGGTGATCCTTCCACCTCAGCCTTCCAAGTGCTAGAACAATAGGCATGCACTACCATGCCTGGCTAATTTTTGATTCATTGTAGGGACCAAGTCTTGCAAAGTTGCTGGGACTGGTCGTGTACCCATGGGCTCAACCAATCCACTTGTCTCAGCCTCCCAAAGTGCTGGGATTACAGGCTGAGCCACCGAGCCTGGCCTAGTTACATTTCAATGAGTATTTCCCGTGTTTTTTCTCAACTGGAGAATATAATTGAAGATATTTTAATGTTATCATTCCTTCCACTTTGTTCATGAATATACTTGGTTTTATTAATTTTACTGGGTCAATATGCTCAGGTAATAAATTGGAAGATTTTATATGTCAAGGGTTGCTTTGACTCTTGTCTGTTTCATTCTGGCTATCAAAGGGAACAGAAATAAGACAGTTTTTGGAATGTAATAAATGTTTCATAATTACCTATAAATATTTTTCTTAGACTGAGTTGGTGGCTCTATGTAAGAGACTGAAGATACCCAGAGTGATGAAATGGCATTGATTGTACATGTGGATTCTACATAAACAGTCCACTATCATACTTTGTATGTTATGTGTATTGTAAATAGTATTTTTGCAATAATGTTAACAAATTAGTTCAGAAAGATAAAACCAAATACTACATATTCTCAAAAATAATTAGGGACTAAATACTGGGTACACACAGACATCGAGATGAGAATGGCAAACACTAGGGACTGGTGAAGGGGAAGGGAGGGAGATAAACTTTGAAAAACTGGTTATTGAGCACCATCTCCCCTGTTTGTGTGATGGGTTTAACAGAAGCTTAAATTTCTCCATCAAACAATACCTGCATGGGTACCCACTAAATTCAAAAGAGAAAAAAATAGAAAATCATAAAGAAGAAAATATATCTGTACTGTGCATTAAATGAAAGTAGGTCATCGCAAAGTCCTTCATCCTTGACGTCTTCACCATGAGAAACTGAAGATGCAGTGGAACAGGAGAGCCTGGTCTTGCTGTCTTGGGTGACAGAGGTGGAAGAGGTGGAGTGGAAGAAGGAGAGGCTGGACACTTGGTGCAGTTTTACAAAAACACGTCTTAATTTCTGTTTGGCGTTTTTACATTTTCATTTTTCTAAAAACTTTTACATATGGAACCTATTCTACTTCCACTATATGCTTTAGTTTTAGTGCCCCATATTTAAAGGTCCATGTTATAAAAAATTATAAAAGATTTGAAAAGCAATCTGTAATCAGAACCCTTCTGTCAGCTTGTGCAATACTGAATTGTTTTCTGGCACTGCTGCTTTTGGATCTTTTTTTTTTTTTTTTTGTCAGTCTCGCTGTCACTCAGGTTGGAGTGCAGTGGCATGCTCATGGCTGCTACAGTTTGATCTTGCCCCGCGAGGAGTGTCACCTCATGATACTCCCCCCAACATCCCTAGTGCAGTCATCTCAGCCTCAAAATGCTGACAAAATACCTGCTTTTAGCCTGGGTGTGGTGGTTCATGCCTATAATCCCAGCACTTTGGGAAGCCAAGGTGAGAGGATCTCCTGTGCCCGCAGATGAGATGAGTCTGGGTAACTTGAGACCTCATCTCTACAACAAATCAAAAAAATTTGGCTTGGTGGTGTGCTGCAGTTCCCGCTACTTGGAAGACTGAGGCAGAAGAATTACCTGAGCACAGCAGGTTGAGGTGGCGGTGTCCATGAGCGTGACACTGCACTCCAGCCTGGGCGACAGAGTGAGACTGAATAATAATTTTAAAACATCAAGAAGCCAAAATAATGCACTTTGCAGAAATTTGGATTGATTTGGAGTCTTTAATGTAAGTGTTTGAGCCAGGTGCGGTGGCTTACGTCTCTAGTCCCCGCACTTTTGGAAGTGGAAATGAGAGGATTGCCTGAGCCCAAAGGCTTGAAATCTGTCTGGGCAACTTGTCAAGACATTGTACAATAAATTTTTAAAAATTAGCCCTTAAGGCTCTTGGGTTTCCTGCATGCCCCGGACGACCCACTGGCCTGGATCTCTTAAGACTCTCCAGTTCCCCCGCCATTGGGTTCCAAAATCGCAACCTTTTCTTGCCTCACACAGCCCCATCTGGTCACATCGCCTGGCTCGCTAAACCAAAGGGGTGGAACCCGAAGCCTTATCCAATCAGCAGACACAGCCTTGAAATTTACCCAATAGGACAGAAGCCAACGTCTGCGCCCAGAGCTGGGTGGTCCCGCTGCACTGTCCTGTTCTCTGAGGGCTCAACGTGGCTTCGTTGCGGCCTCTGTCATTCTGTGACATGCAGGTCCTGGGACAACCATAGGGAGGAGGCCAGGACACCTGAAAGCCGGGAAGGCACAGGGACATGAAAGGGGGATGGACCTCGATGACCCGGAGAGCCTGGGAGTAAAGGCTTTGAGAGGGGCAGGGGAAAGCCTGCAAGGGGCAGGTGCTGGTGGTTGACAGCCCCGCAGTCACCGGGTTTGGAATATCCAGGTGGAAATTCCCAGGATAAGTCATAAGGGTCATGGCAGTTTGTGTCACCAGGTAAAATCCTGTTCTGCTCATAGCAAGACAGCCAGAAACTTGAGAGAGAAACTTGAAACAAGAGCTGTGACTTTATTTAGGAGGAACATTACAATGAGGGGCTGGTGTCCTAAAGACCTCTACAGGTTATGTTCACTGTCTTGGGTTTTTATCCTCGCTAGGGAGACAGAGGGGACTGAGGGGACGTAGCTTAAAATTATAGACATCTGGGCACCGAGAGGAGTCTTGGAAATTTGTAAAGGCTCTTTGTCCGTGGGTCATGGTCTCCCTGTTTTTTTCTTTTTCTTTCTCTCTCTCTCTCTCTCTCTCTCTCTTTTTTTTTTTTTTTTTGAGTAGGACTCTCAGTCTGTCTCCCAGGCTTGAATGCAGTGGCACACTTGTGGCCACTGCAGCCTTGACCTGCTGGGTTCAAGCAATCCTTCCACCTCAGCCTTCCATGTAGCTGGAATCACAGGCATACGTCACCACACCCGGCTCATTTTTTGATTCCTTGTAGAGAGGAGGTCTGGCCAAGTTGCCCAGGCTTGTCTCAAAACTCCTGGACTGAGGCAATCCTCTCACCTCAGCCTCCCAAAGTGCTAGGATTATAGGCAGGAGCCACAGCGTGCAGCTTAAAAGTGGAGTTATTAATGATAGTTTTTATTTTCTTTTTGGAGTTGCAGTCTCACTTCACCTTCCAGGTTGGAGTGCAGTGGCATGATCACGGACCCCAATGCTGCCTAGCTGGGCTCAGGTGATCTTTCTGCCTCAGCCTTCCAAGTAGCCAGAACTACACTCATGCACTACCATGCCCGGCTAATTATTGATAAATTGTAGAGAAAAGGTCATGCCAGGTTGCCCAGAATGGTATTGAACCCATGGGCTCAGGCAATCCACTTGCTTGGCCTCCCAAAGTGTTGGGATTACCGAACCTGGCTCCAGTTGCCTTCACCATTTGGATCAGAACTCTTTGTGCTGTGATGACACTGTTGGGTGTGTGGTCCCTGTGTGCTGGGCCTGCTTTCTCTGGCTGAGTGCTGCTGACTGTGGGTCCAGGTGAAGCAATACCAGCATTCTGAGGGGATAGTCAAAGCCTATTAGGGACTACTTAAAGCCTGCAAAATCACTTTCTGTTTTCTTTTTTCTTTTTTTTCTTTTTTTTGAGTCACCCTTGCTGGAATGCAGTGGCTCAGTCGTGGATAACACAACATTTACCTGCTGGGTTCAGGTGATCATTCTGTCTCAACCTTCCAAGTAGCAGGAACTACATTCCTGTGCTACCACACTTGGCTTATTTCTTGAATTGTTTTAGAGATTGTCTCACCAAGGTGCCCAGGTTGGTCTCAAACCTCTAGGAAAAGGCAAATCTCTAGACCCCTCAAAGTGCTGCGTTCATAAGCTTAAGTCACTGGGTACAGTTCACAATCACAGTTTTTTCTTTAGAATGAAATCCAAAATATAAAACTATTTGTGTGCTAACTAAAGCTTAAGAGCCAATGCTTTGCTAAGTGGTTCACACCCCAGGTTTTCAATTAGGGAGGCAAGGCCAATTTGAAGACATACCATTTTCTTTGCCTTCCACACAGATTCTGTTTATTGGTCTGTATTGAAGCTTCCATGTTGTGTTAATTAATTCCCTCCTTATGATTCTAAGGGTGAGTCAAGGTCAAGCACAAGTGTTTTCAGAAACCTTGGGAGAGTTGAGTTCAAAAGAGACCACCTAGACTGCTCTGCTTGAGTTAAGTCAGGCAGGCCAGTGGGACCATATTTTCTTGGATGTAGCAAAAATTGCTGATGTTTGTGGCAAGGAAGTGCTCATGGGGACAGGAAAGAAGAAACTCACAATTTGGTTTCCATATAGGAGTTCATTGTTTCAGAATCTGTCTCTTGTAAAAAAAAGACATAGAAGAGTGAGCTATTTTTGCACTTGTCTGGGTCCTTCTGTCTGTGGGTGGGTGATTGCAGGTGAAGAATAGTGCTTATGTCTTTAAAGACATATTTTGGCTATGTGTGGTGGCTCACACCAGAAATCTCAGCCCTTAGGGAGGTAGAGACAAGAGGACTGATTAAGCCCAGAAAATTGAGAGCAACCTAGACAACGTAGCAAGACCGTATCACTACAAAAAATCAAAAATGTTAGCCAAGAATGATAGAGGCTGAGGTGGAAAGTTTGCCTGAGCCCAGGAAGTCGAGCCTGGGGTGAGCCTTGATTGTGCCACTGCACTTCTGCCTGCGTGACAGAGTAAAATTCTTATCCAAAAAAATAACTTAATTCTATTTAATTAAAAAATAAAGGCATATTTTCTACATGTAGGTGTGACATGTCCATATAATCTCAACTCAGAAGAAATCCTGGAGAAGGAGGAGGAAGAAGAAGAAATGACTAGTTCTCAGGTAAATGTGTCCCAGGTCAGGAGCTGTGCCCACTTTTCCCACTGGAATGTCATGATTTTAGAACTTGCAAACCATTACTACCATACATGGTATGGTTCTGCATAATACTTTTTTGGATTAGTTTCTGTTTTCTTGTGATATTAAGGGGCTATAAGAAGCACTTCTTCCATAAACACCAAAGCCTTCACTGTTTTTTGTTTTGTTTTGTTTGTTTGTTTTTAGCTGCTATGCACTGAACTCAGCATGAATTTATGTTCTACAGTATTAAAAAGGTTCCCATGTTGCTGTGGAACAGGATAAGGCATGGAAACCCACAATTCCCATTGGAGATGAGGTAGTTCCTCAAATACTTGTGAAGGATGAGAGCATGCACTATTTAGGTTCCATCTGGATGCTCCATCAGCTACAGGCAGAACAGGAATAATAAAATGCCCATTTAAACAGGGTGGCAGCTACTGCCCAGAATAACTCAGGAAGGTCTGAAAAAACAACAATTAGAAGAGACTTGCTCTCTAGAATGCTTATACAAAGACAATTTAAATACACTCTCAGGTATTACAGAACATGGAAGATAACTGTAGTTGCAATTCTGCATAAAATGTATGTTTCTTCATCATTAGATTCCGATTATTTTTGACTGTATCACTGACCAGTGATATCACAGCACTGATCTTGTTGTCTATGTTCCTTGGAATCTGATACCAATTTGTAGTATTACAGTTGATAGCAATTTTGCTCTTTTTCTTAAAGTCCCTTCTGACAGATTTTTCCAAAATAGAGTTAATTATTTTTCCATATTATTAATAAATACTTTGGGAATATTTAACAAAAGTCATTACATTTAAACTGGAAGGTCTCCTTTCTTCCGATGCTCTTTGCATATAACTTGACCTGAATAATGCAGTTTCTCAACTTTGTTTACTTGTCAAGTTAGCTGAGATAAACCCAGGCTCTGCCATGTGGTGAAGGTTTGACACAATATTCTCCTTGGGCCAGAAGCATTGGCATCACTGGAGGGCTTGTTACAAATGCAGAAGCTCAGGCCAGGTGCTTTGGCCCATAACTGTTTTTCCAGCATTTTAGGAGGTTGAGGAAGAAGGATCCCAGGAGCTTAGGAGTTTGAGACTGAGGCCTAAATTTTTGTGTTTGGACTAACTCTGGGTGGTGACAGAATTGAATTGTTGGACAAAGAATTGGTGTTGGAGATGGGTGTCCAGTAAACTGTATGTATTAGGTCTCAGAAAAAAGATGTCACAGGTCAAAATTTTAAACTTCTTCTGGTGAATGTTTGGTCCCTGGTGAGAATTGAGACCCTGGAAGATGGAGGAACACCACGCTGTGAGGAGGGGATGGTCGAGTGTGTGGCGGTCTCAGAATTAAACTCTCAGGTGGTCAGGTTTCCCTCAGTCACTGCCTGGTAGTGAGCTCTCCTGGGCTGCATCTCATAGCAAGAGTTATACCCAAGCTTGGGAACATGATGAACCTACTGATTGTGCAGTTCCTTGTGGACTGTGGGTGAAACAGGCTGTTTCCCTGAGCTACTTCACTTTTCTTTATGAAATCTTCCTGCCATTTAGTTTCAGTTTATACAAGTATATAAGAATTTTATACCGTCATTTGAATACAATATGTTTATTTTTTCTTGTTGAAAGTCTGAGTGGATTGAGTGATGTGATCTGAAGAAGCAAGACAATACTTTTGTGTGTGTGTGTTGGAGTCTCACTATTGCCCAGGTTGGAGTGCAGTGACATACTCACAGCCACCCCAGCATTGACCTGCTGGGCTCCGGTGATCTTTCCACCTCAGCCTTCCAAGTAGCTGGAATTACAGGCATGCACTACCACACTCAGCTAATTTTTAAATTTATTGTAGAGAGGAGTGCTCACCAAAGTGCATGGGTTCTTCTCAAACCCACGGGCTCAGGTTATCCACTCACCACGGCCTCCCAAAGTGCTGGAATTTCAGGCTGAGCCACCGAGTTGAGCCATTAATACTTTCAATAAATTATTTTTACTGCTGAGTTAAATAATAAGAATATAATCCTTTATGGACCAAGAATAAATGTATCATGATGGGATTAACTCCAGATTTCTGTTACTTGGGAAAAGAATGAGGAGTAGGGCTGGAGAAACACATTGGTAGGTAACGGAGTTACCTCCATATTACAAAACCACTAGAATAGCAGGTGATGTGGTCAAGATGCCTACACTCCAGAAACTTCGTTGTGTTGTAAAAGGTTAAATGTTTGCATCAGCACCATGTGGTCAGTACAAACAAGGGGAGTGTCCAGGGTACATGGCTCTTTGCTGTTTTTGTGAATTCTGATGCTACTGCTTCAGAGAGTATTCACAAACAGAATTTTTGCTGTTTAATTATTATTATTTCTGTTGGTTTTTCCATGTTAAAAATAACCACTTTGGTTTTCTTTGTGGTTTTGTAGGTCATGCCCAGGGTGGAGTGCAGTGGGACGCTCACGGCCACTGCAGGCTCCACCTGCTGACCACAGGCAATCCTTCTAAGTAACTGGAAATACAGTCATGTGCCACAATGCCCAGCTAATTTTTTGATTTATTGCACAAAAGATGTCTTGCCAAGTTGCCCAGGCTGGTCTGAAACCTCTGGGTTCAGGCAATCCTCTCACCTCAGTCTCCCAAGGTACTGTGATTACAGGCATGATCCACTGTGCCCAGCTACATCCACATGATTCTAACATGGAGTCATTATCAAGCTGAGGGTTGCTAGTTAGGTTTGTGAAAGTTGAGTTCAGAAGAGAGGTCACCTGTCCTACTCTGCCTAGATTTGGTTAGGCAGGTAAGCTAGTGGGGCTACATTTTCATTGCTGCAGCAGAAATTGCCAGTCTTTGTAGCAAGGGAGGGCACCTGTGGGAAGGAAAGAATAAACTCACACTTTGGGCTTCATGCAAGAAGTCATTGTTTTTGTTTCTGTCTCCTGTGACAAAAGACACAGAATGGTGGATTTTTTCCCCCTTTCTGGGCCCTTCTGTCTGTGGCTGTGTTGGTAGCAAGGGAAGGATTGTTCTTATGTTAAAGGCATATTCTGGCTGCACATCACAGCTTATGCAAGTATTGCCATCACTTTTGGAGGCTGAGGTGAGAAGATTACTTGAGCCCAGGAGTTTTAGCCAAACCTCTACAACATGGTATACACATGTAACTACAAAAAAAAAAAAAAATAGCCAGGAGTATTAGCAAAGACCTGTAATTACAGCTACTTTCGAGGCTGAGATGGAAAGATTGCCTGAGCCCAGGAGTTTAAGGCTGTGGTGGGCAATGATGGTGCCATTTCACTTCTGCCTGGGTGGCAGAGTGAGAGTCAAACAAAAAATAAACACATTCAATTTAATTTTAAAATTAATAAAGGCATATTTTCAACATGCAGGTGTGACCTGTCCAGATCATCTCCCCTGGTAAGTAATCCCAGAAGACTGGGCTCAGTGGCTCAGCCTGTAATACCAGCAGTTTGGAAGGCCAAGGCAAGTGGACTGCCTAAGCCTGCAGGTTCAAGACCAACCTGGGCATCTTGGTGAGACCTCATCTCTACAATACATCAAAAATTCACTGGGTGTGGTAGCCTGCACCTGTAATTATGGCAACTTGGAAGGCTAAGGCAGAAGGATCACCTGAGTCCAGCAGGTCAAGGCTGCAGTGGCCATGAGCATGTCACTGCACTCCAGCTTGGATGATAGAGTGAGACTCTGAATAATAATAAAAATTAAAATAAATCAAGAAACCAAAATTATGCACTTTGCAGGAACTTGGATGGATTTATAGTCTATAATATAAGTGATTGAGCAAGGTGCAGTGGCTCATGCCTCTAATCCCAGCAATTTGGGAGGTGGAAATGAGAAGATTTTCTCAACCCAGGGGCTTGAGAATTGTCTGGGCAACTTGACAACACATTGATTGTCTCTACAATAAATGAAAAAAAAAAATTAGCTGGATGTGGTTCCTTTGACCTGGGACACATTTACCTGAGAACCAGACATTTTGTTTCCTTTCTTCCTTCTCCTCTGGGATTTCTTTTTCCTTTTTTTTTTGTCAGAGTCTCAGTCTGTCACACACTCACAGCCACCCCAGCAATGATCTGCTTGGCTTAGGCAATTCTTATGCCTCAGCCTTCCAAATTGCCATAAATACAGGCACATGTTACTCCACCTAGCTAATTTTTGAGGTATTGTAGAGATGATGTCTTGCTAAGTTACCCAGACCAGACTCAGACCTACAATCCTCCCACTTTGGCCCTCTAAAGTGTTGGGATTATAGGCATGAACCACCACACCCAGCCTAAAAGTATGTTTTTCTTGCAACATTTTGAAATGGAGAAGTCACTCCTCACTGTAAGTTAAGAAAATGAACAGGAGGTGACATGTCTCACAGGGCATGCTGGGAACTCTGGCTCAGGAGTGGAGCCTGATGGTTGGGTCGCTGGGCTGCAGTACGCCATATCAGTCTGTGCCAGCTGCAGGCTGTGAGTAGCCATGGAGGGCAGGACAGGGTGATGCACCTCGTCCCAGCAAAGTCTTGCTTGCCGCTGACATCTTGTCACATTGTTGCCATGGGGAGTGGGTTTGGGTCACAGCCGAATGGACAGTGGGGATGGTGTGACGCTTGAGTGCACCTCACCCTGGCCCACTTTGGGTTGACTCACACTGTAGCATCCCTGCACAGCTCAGAATCCTTTCCATGTACTCCTGGCTCCCTCCAGAACACCAGCCTCTTCAGCCCAGGTCCTACTTTCTTCCTCAATCACTTGTGGGGAAGTCGCTGATGTCCCAGACACTGCCTATGGGATGCCACCCTGTGCTATCTCCAGTCGCAGCATAGTGCACCTGCTTTGGGAGGTGCGACTCAGCAAAACAAAGAATAATAAGAAGAGACTTACTCTTTACTATGTAAAAAAAAAGACAGTATAAATACACACTTAGAGACTACACTACTTGGGAGATGCCTGTAGCTGGAATTCAGCATGAAATATTTGCTGTTAATTGTAAAATTTAGATTATATTTTATTACCTTTTCAGCCAATAATATCACAGTACTCCTGTGGTGTCATCTGTGTGCTTTGTCACCTGATACTGATATATTGTATTACAGTTGATATTAATTTTATCTACTTAATTAAGGTGCCTGCTGACACATTTTTCTGTATGATGTTAATTTATTTTTTTTTAATTGGAGTTTCACTCTTGTTGCCCAGACTGGAATATAGTGGCTACCATGACAGGCTAATTTTTAAAAATTTATTGTAGAGACAAGGTCTCACCACGTTATCCAGGCTGTTCTCAAACCCTTGGGTTCAAACAATCCCCTCACCTTGGTCTCCCAAAGAACTGGGAATACAGGTTTGAGTCACCAAGCCCAGCCTAATTTTTTAATTATGAATACCTTGGTGAAGTATGACTAGAATCTTCAGATTTAATCTAGAAGGTCTCCATTCTTCTTAGATTCTTTTAGCATATAACTTGCTTTGAAAAGTGAAGGCTCTTTTCTATGAGAACAACAAGGTATGATGATGCAAACTTCAGTCGTGCCAACAGAGTGGTGACATGTCCTTGACAACATCAACTTTTAAAATGTTTACATATAAGGAATTGCACACATTTTATTTAAAATAACAAATTCTGTTGCCTAAATAATTTAACTAATGGCAGAATAATCTCATTTTTGAGGCTGGATTTATATCAATATTTGCTTTTCAATAAAATCCTCAAATTTTGTGAATGCAAAATCAAAAGTATACATAGAATATATTCACCCCCCCTTAAAAAAATACTATTCAACAGGCAAACAATTAGCCTATGTAATTGTTTTGACTTTGATTCAGTCCCTATAGTCAATTGACTAATTTAAGGTACTCTCAGAGAGTATTAGTTTCCTAGTGCTTCATAGTGTAAATCCTATGATGTTTACTTACATGTGAACTATTAATAAAATACATTTTCACATATATTGTAGCTTTAAAGATTTCAGCATGAACACTGTGGTCTTATCTAAGGCAGACATTTTGAACAAAGGTCATTCCACATTCAATAATTTTTTAGACATTCCCTCCAATGCAAATTTTCTAATATCAAAGTTTTAGATAACAGTTAAAGAATTTAGACAATGTTTATATTTCTACATTCTACAGATCTATGATATAAGTAAAGGTAATGTACTATTTTTTACATCTGTAAAGCTTTCTCCATAGGTTCTCTATGGCTTATATTTTGATAAATGTGCTGCCATAGTGATTACAGGTATAGGGAATTAATTGTGTATTAAATCCCTCATGTTAAGAAGACAGGAGCAACAGTGAAAGGTTTTCCACATACTTTATATCCAAAAGGCTTCTCTCCAGTATGGATTATCTGATGTGAAACAAGATGTAAGCACTGATTGAAGGCTTTCCTCATATTGTTCACATTTGTAGGATTTCCCTCCAATATAGATCTACCCATGTCCAGAAAGTCCTGAATGAAAGCAAAACACTTTGCCACATTATTCACTTTGGTATGGTTTTTCTCCTGTATGGATCCTCCTATGCCCAGCAAGTCCTGAATAAAAATGAAAGGCTTTGCCACATTCTTTACATTTGTAAGTTTTCTCTCCAGTATGGGTGGTTATATGTGCAGCAAGTCCTGAAGAAAAGTGACTTTACCACCTTCTGCACATTTGAAGTGTTTCTCTCCAGTATGGATCCTTCTATGTTTAGCAAGTTGTGAGTGAAAGCAAATGGCTTTACCACATTCTTGACAGTCATAGAGTTTCTCTCCAGTATGTACTCTTTGATGTATAATGAAGTATGAGTAATACTTCATTTTCCCACATTCTTCACATTTGTAGGTTTTCTCTCAAGGATAGATCATTGTATGCTGAGCAAGTACTAAATGGGAGCTAAAGACTTTGTGATATTCATCACATTTGTAGGGTATC
Organism: Carlito syrichta; assembly: GCF_000164805.1. Lineage (NCBI taxonomy): Eukaryota > Metazoa > Chordata > Mammalia > Primates > Tarsiidae > Carlito > Carlito syrichta. The sequence goes on from NW_007259405.1 coordinate 18,403, forward strand.
TTCCCAGTATGGCTCTTTGTATGTTGAGCAAGAACTGAATGAGAGCTAAAGGCTTTGTCACATTTTGTACATCTGTAGGGTTTCTCTCCAGCATGGAATCTCTGATGTTGAATAAGACTTGAGTACAAGTTAAAGATTTTGTGACATTCTTCACATTTGCCTACAAATTTCTCTCCATTTTGTATCCTCCTATATCTAGCAAGGTCTGAATGAAACCAAAGGGCTTTGCCACATTCTTCACATTTGTAGGGTTTCTCTCCAGTATGGATGGTCTTATGTCCAGTAAATCCCCTATGAGAGCAAAGGCTTTCACACATTCTTCACATTTGTAGGGTGTCTCTCCAGTGTGGATTATTTTATGACTCTCTAGGTTTGCTAATTAACTATATACTTTTCCACATATATTAAAAATATGTGAATTTCCTCTAACATGTAATTTCTGATATTGACTACATTTTGTGGAATTGTTAAAAGTTTTACTGTATTCATTATACTTGTAAGCCATTGCTGGAATGTGGATACTCTGGTAGATAATAAATTTGTAGTACTGATCAAAGACCTTCCCATATTTGTTACAGTTGTATTGACCATGTACAAAATAGCATCCTCTTTTATCTTCACTCATTCACACTTTTCCAATATATCCCTAAGTGTAAATTTTTTTTTTAGTTGGAATCTCACTCTGTCACCCAGACTGGAGGGCAGTGGCATTCTTTCAGCCACCATAGCCTCAACCTACTGGGCTCAGGCGATCCTTCCACCTCAGCCTTCCAAGCAGCTGGAACCACAGGCACACAACACCATGCCCATCTAATTTTGTTTTATTTATTGTAGAGATGAGTTCTCACCAAGTTATCAGGGTTGGTCTTGAAACCATAGGCTCAGGCAATCCTCTCACCTTGGCCTCCCAAAGTGCTGGGATTACAGGTATGACCCACCACACCTGGCCAGTGTAAATTCTTAAAGGCATATTTTTCATATGTCACCTTTATGAGTGACTCTTCTGAGCTCTCCTCTGGCAAAAGGTCTTCATTGTTATGAAAATTCATAGCTAAAAATAATGAAAATATCCATGTAACCCACATACTAGGCTCAAGTGAACATACAGTAGAAATCTAACAAAAGTATACATACTAAAAACAATATCATGTAGGCAAAATTAAAGTTTCATGTTCTCATTCATTTATAAATATATGAACTTAACACAAAAGTTATTTAGAAGAGGAAGTTGGGTCATTTTCACCACCATAAACTCTTCTACCTTATGTCTTCCTTCTCAGGGAAGAAAGAAAACAGTGCAACATGAGTGCACACTTCTGGAGTGTGGTGATTTAACCAAGAATGGGTTTCTTTCTTTTCTCACACAGTTAAGAAGAAGTGACATACTTTGCATGATGGGTTCATTCTGTTGTTAAAGCAGGCACTTACAACACTAGAGAGACTACAGTACCACAGATATTTCACAGATATAGTAACTATGAGGTCTTGAAAGAAAGCATGGTCAAATTAACTGCAAGAGGAGATGCAAAATTCTGGAGAAGACACATCATGACAAGTTTGAAAGTCCCTTAGAATCTCTAACATAGTGATCAGTGTAACAATTTATGTAGAGACACCAACTTCATAAAAGTTATGAGATAGTTTTTTTATATCAAAAAAAGGAAAAAAGATAATTTTTGGCACATCCTATGCAATATATTTAAATTGAATAATGGTGTCAGATAAAAGTATAGATGGGAATGAAGTTTGTGTATCCATTATCATGAGTAATCAATAAACAATTTAATTTTGTTTAAAAAAAGACACAGATGAGAGATGCTTAAAGAAAGCGAGATAAAACTGATGGATCATCTATAATGGTGCTCCAGTGTGTTCATCAGAGGATTTCTTAGTACTGACACTTTGCAGATCATAAAGGATTTGGGTTATATAGCAAACATGCTGTAAAAATGAAAACTATCAACCAAAATAGTAGATTTAGTGCAACTGTCCTTCAAAATATAAAAGGACTTTTCAAGAAAAAAAAAGCTTAAAAAGTTGATTACTAGACATCCCATAAAGTAGATGTAAAAGGAAGTTATTTTCATTGAATACCAAACTCATTCTAAAAAGCATCATAAAATCAAAAGTATAACATTTTTGAAATGGTACACAAGACCAAAAACACCCTGGAATTATCTTTTGAGATGGCAGACTCTTTGTAGTACAGGTTTTCATGCCTAAATGTTCTAAGAACTTATTAACATCAATGTACCTACTATTTTTATTGTGAGAGGGAGTATGGTGGAAGAAACAGATTTGTGGCAAACAGGTGACTCTTTCTTCCACCCTGGCATTGTATGTGCCCAAAGTATGCTGGGTATTCAGCAGTTTCTGTCCAAAAACTGCATGACTCCTGTACCTCACTCTCTCTATTCACACAATCTCACCCCGTGACATTATTATTTCACTGCATGAGAAAAGTCCTCAAAAATAAACACTTTGTCAATTTGTAAGATATAAAACAGAACACAGCAGGAAAAAAAATAAAACACAGACATAAATCCTTGTATTTTCAGTCATGTCAAGAGTTATTCACACACCTGGATTTACTGTAACATTATTCACAAAACTAATAGAAAAAAAACCAAACACCTTTCATCAAACAGAACAGTGTTGAAAACAGGGGACTATTTCACAGTCTTTAAAAAGCAGAAAATATTGTAGCACTTATGATTAGAATAAATCCAGAGGGCATTATGCTATGTGAAATATGCTAGTAGCAAGAGGCACATGCCACATAATTCTACTTATATATCTAAAGTCATTAAGCTCCTTGAAACAGAAAATACAAGTTTTCCAGGGTCTAAGTGGATGAAGAAATGAATAGATGGGATTTCATGAATATGAGTTTTTCCTTTTTTTCAAGATGAAAAAAATCCCACAAATATACTACATTACAATGTGAATATACTTAACAGGTCTGACCTGTATACTTAAAGATATTTCAGATGATCAATTTTGTTACATGTTTTGAGCACAATTAAAAATAGAAAGTAATACCTAAATGTACAGAAAAATAAAGCTTTTCAGAATTTATCTCTAATCATGAAAATGTGTTGGGAGCCAGCCACGAAGGCCCACTGAGTGTTAGGGATCAGGAAGGGCCATTGACCCCAAGATCACTAGGATGTGTTTGGGAGCTGTTGACCCCATTCCCTTCCTCCTTTTCAATTTGGCACAAGCTACCAGGAAAGGCTCCAGCTGGCTCTAACAGAAAATTCTAAGATTGGAATGTACACAGCTAAACCTGGGAGTCTATTGTTCCCATATTCCACGGTTTATGGTCTTTTGCTTTATCACAATTTAAGTTTGACTTTGAGTCACATTGAGGAGCCTTTTGCAGATCACAGGTTCTCTTCATGTGACTTTAAGAAATTTATAGATATAGGTTTTAGAAAATAGTTTATATAGATTAGGAAAACTTTAGTAACCATTTTATTATAGAAGTGTGGTTAGTTCAGCTTGATTTATGGGGGCCAGTGAAGTGTATTAGGCCAGCTGGTGCTAGGAGAGAATAACCATAGCACCAACTGTTTTGTGGAAACCAGTTTGAATTAGCATAGAATAGTAAAAGGCAATATATCATTATGTTGGTTTCAGGAGTAAGTATTGAATGATGTTATGTAACTATAAACAATTAAGGGTACATAGAAACTGGATAAGAACTTCATGTTTTTCCTTATGTTTGAAAAATATATCTGCTTGAGAGTGGGAGGTGTCCTGTGTGCACCTGGACCTGCTCATGTGAAAGGCACATGCTACCTTTTGTGTAACCATAGCAACAGGATTTCCCATGATAATAACTTTGCAGAGTTTGGGGATAAAAGCCCTGAGATAAAAGCCATTAAATGGCTTCGGTCACTTGAACAGGAGTCCAGTCTCTTTCTTTCTCCTTTTATATCTATCCATCCAGTTTAATCACTGACACCATCACACCGCCAGAGACTCCCGATCCCTGCAGGGGCAGGACCCCTGCAAAAATGTTTCACTCACATAGAGGATATGGTTTCATTGTAAGCATATAATAAAATTAAGCCAATTCTCATGACTAGTCATCTAAACAAGATAAAACTGGTATCAATTAATCAAAAAAGAAATAAAAGTAAAATCTATATAGCCATTCAAATATATAGGTAATTTTCTTGGTAACAGAAATCCTTCTGACTCATATTTAAATTTGTGTCCTTCATTGTATTAATGAAGTTTTACAAAGTTAAACATGGTATCTAAAATGATAATAGGTTGACTAGATGTGAGGACTCAAGCCTGTAATCCAAGCATTTTGAGAGGCCAAGACAAGAAGATTGCCTGAGTCTAGGGGTTTGAGACCAGCCTGGGCAACTTGGTGAGATCTCATTTCTACATTAAAAAATTAGCCATATGTGGTGGAATGCACCTGTACTTCAGCTACTTGGAGGGCAAAGACAGAAAGATAGACTGGGTGCATCAGGTTGATGATGGGACAGCTGTGAGTATGCCACTACACTCCAGACTGGATGACAGAGTGAGACCATGACTGACTAACTCACTCACTTAATCAATCAATCAATGAAAATAGATTATAATCAACTGGGCATGGTGGTTAATGCCTATAATACCTGCACTTTGGAAGACTGAGGGTGAGAGGATTGCTAGAGCCCATGGGTTCAAGACCAGCCTGGGCTACCTGGCAAGACTTCATCTCTATAATTAATTAATTAATTAATTAACTGAGTGTTGTGGTTCTTATTTGTACTTCCAGCTACTTGGAAGGCTGAGGCAAAAGGATCACCTGAGCTCAGCAGGTCGAGGCTGTGGTGGCTGTAAGCCAGTGCACTCCAGCCTGGGTGACAGAGTGAGACTCTGATTCAAAATAAATTAAATTAAATTAAAAAGTTATCATTTTAAACCATAATTCACTCATGTGTCAACATAATTAACTGATGTGAGAAAAACATATGATAAAGAAATGTAAAAACTGAGAATAAATAAATTGATGAAAAAAGAGAAACTAACCCATATAATCCTGAATAAACATAGTTGCACTACTTATATAGAATCTTTTCCAATAATTACAATTTCCAACTGTGGTTGGCCATTCACAACAGAAGACACTCTGAATCATTGGCATACAGTTAGATTTGTAACGTTGCAAAAAAGATTACACTTTCTCATACACTTTTATGGGAAAATTTTAAGGAATAAGTTCTAAATGATACTACTGAATCTTTGTATTATGTTATTGATACACTACTATTATTTTTACACACAAGGGAACGCAGTCATCTAGCCCTTAGTAGCACAGTAAAGCCTTACATTTCCAACTACTGGACAGCAGCATGACTCATAAAATATGGTATGAAACACTGATACATAAAGTGAACCAGTAGAAATACATGATTAGAAATACTATTATCCACATTTAGGTTGTGGAAAGTAGATTGAATAGCTAATAACTATGTACATGCAATAAAACCAAACATCGAAAAAATATTTAAATAAATGTGGGAGAGTAATTGGCTAATTCATAAAATGTAAGTTCAAGTTTGTTGTTTCAGAACTTTTCAAACTAAAATTACAGGCAAACTAATATACTGCCAACTAAAAAGTAAAACTATATAACACATTGTCCTAGTTTTCTTTATACTAAAAAAGACAAGATTAGGCCAGGCTCAGTGGCTCAGCCTGTAATCCCAGCAATTTGGGAGGCTGAGGTGACCGGATTTTCTGAACCCACAGGTTCAAGACACACTCAGGCAACTTAGCGAGATCTCATCTCTACAGTAAATCAAAAAATTAGCCAGGCATGGTAGCGCATGCTTGTAGTTCTGGCTACTTGGAAGAGTGAGGTGGAAGGATCACCAGAGTCCAGCAGGTTGAGGCTGTGGTGGCCAGAAGCGTGCCACTGGGTAACAGTCTGGGTAACAGAGTGAGAGTCCAACTCAAAACAACAACAAAAACACAAAATTATAAAATGATAGTTTTAAATATAAAGGTAACAATTGAGAATTTACTATAAACTTGACAATGTTCACTTACAGCAGTAAATAAATTGATGAAAAAAGAGAAACTAACCCATATAATCCTGAATAAACATAGTTGCACTACTTATATAGAATCTTTTCCAATAATTACAATTTCCAACTGTGGTTGGCCATTCACAACAGAAGACACTCTGAATCATTGGCATACAGTTAGATTTGTAACGTTGCAGCAGTAGTTTATTTTATTCTATGAGGTGAATGGATATATTATACTATTTTATAATTGGAATATTTGGAAAACGAAGTTTAAATTTCTAACCTTAGTGCATACTAAGAAAGTGAAAATTTAATAAAATATTGCATTTTTTAAATGTAACTCTTTGGACCCTGATCAAATAATTGTCTGAATTCCTGGAGGATCATGTTTTACCCTCCATGGAATTGGTTACTATAATGTGAAAAACATGTCACATAAGCTGTCCCTAGTGTTCTGGGTATTTCTCAACCAGATCCCATTAACTCCACTACAACCTTTATACACTTCTGACATGAGGCATAAACAGAAGTTTTAAAGTGGCTTAAAATAGTGGTCACTAGATATACGCCCAAATTTTTTCAAAATCTCTGAAGCAATGAATGACCAAACAGATCATGCAGGTCTTCACAAGGCATAAGAAAATCTGACTCTCACTGTGAAGGTGCTGGAAATACACTGAAAAACAAGGAGAAGATGTAGAATTGAAGACCAAATAGGAGATGTCTCTCTGTGTCAGTAATAGAAACCTAGGCTTCTCTAATTTTTTTTTTTAGCAGTTTCCCAATTTGTATTTTAAAGTCTGGCTTCTTCCTTGATATTTCGAATCTAATCTGTGCCATCTTCACATGCATTCACATCTACTTGAGTGTATGGCTATTGTTTTCTCTCCTTTTATAGTCCAGGGCTCTTTGTTTTTCTCCAGAAATGTGACCAGATATGGCTTCAAGACGGTCTACAACATGTCCATCTCTTCCCCAGAACAGCACTGTGGGCTTGGGGGATAACTCCAAACTCTCAATATCACCCACAGCAAGTAAATACAACAATGGATCATGTGTTCACAATTTTGGCTTCTTGTGGAGATGTTTGATGACTGGTTTGTGTCAGCCCTGACATGGAGTGCTGAAGAAAATTATTGAGTATTATGAATGACAGATTTGTGTCTAATGAGAAGAAAAGTGAATGCATGTTATAATACCACAATAGCTGCAATGACAGACAGTACACTAAGGAAGTAAAGGTTATGAGATCTGAAAATGAAACAGAGAACAATCTCCTGAACTCAAAAAATACACAAGTCTAGAATCAACACAACTTGAGAACATGTTTGAGAAGCACCCAAAACCTGTAGACCAGTTGATCACTCTGTCTTCCCTTGTTGATAGTGAGACTGGAATAAACAGCTGCATTTTAATTTCCAAATTTCATAAAATAATACCTGATGGTGTCTAGAATGTTCATAATCTATAATATAATTTTTTTAGTTGGAGTCTCACTCTATCACCCAGACTGGTGTGCAGTGTCATGCTCCCAGCTACCACAGCCTCGACCTGCTAGGCTCTGGAGATCCTTCAGCCTCAGCCTTCCAAGTAGCTGGAACTACAGAAATGCACAACCACACCCAGCTAATTTTTTATTTCTTGTTGAGATGAGATCTTGCCAACTTACCTGGGTGGGTCTTGAACCCGCGGGCTCAAGCAGTCCGCATGCTTTGGGCTCCCAAAGTGCTGGGATTACAGACTGAGCCACTGAGCCCAACCTTCTGGGATTTTTTTAATCAGGCAAGATGATTTGGACAAGTCATACCTACATGTTGAGAATATGTCTTTTCTTCATTTAAAATTAATTTGAATGTATTTATTTATTTACAGTCTCACTCTGCCACCCAGGCAGAAGTGAAGTGGCACCATCATTACTCACCACAGCCTTGAATTCCTGAGCTCAAGCAATCCTTCCATCTCAGCCTCCAAAATAGCTGGGCCTACAGATCTTTGCTAATACTCATGGTTAATTTTTTTTTTCTGTAGTGACATAAGTATGGTATGTTGTAGAGGTTGGTTTCAACTCCTGGGCTCAAGCAATCCTTTCAGATCAGCCTCCTTAAGTGATGGGATGACTTGCATAAGCTATGATGTGCAGCCAGAATATGCCTTTAACATAAGCACAATCCTTTCCTTGCTACCACCACAGCCACAGACAGAAGGGCCAAGAAAGGGAGAAAAAGTAACACCTTTCTGTCTTTTGTCACAGGAGACAGATTCAAAAACAATGAGCATGAAGTTCAAAGTGTTAGTTTATCCTTTTGCTCCCCCAAGTGCCCTCTCTTGCCACAAACACAGGCAATTTCTGCTACGGTAATGAAAATATAGCCCCAAGGCTTACCTGGTTGACCAAACCCAAGCAGAGCAGGACAGGTGACCCCCCTTCTGAACTCAACTTTCACAAACATATCTGAAAAACCCTCAACTTGACAATGACTCCATATTAGAATCATGTGGGGGCTACCTGGGCATAGTGGCTTATGCCTATAATTCCAATACTTTGGGAGACTGACGTGAGAGAATTGCCTGAGCCCAGGTGTTCAAGACAAGCCTGGGCTACTTGGCAAGACCTCATTTCTAAATAAATCAAAAAATTAGCTGGGCATGGTGGCATATGCCTGTAGTTCCAGCTACTTGGAAGGCTGAGGTAGAAGGATTGCCTGTGGCCAGCAGGTTGAGGCCGCAGTGGCCATGAGTGTCTCACTGCACTCCAGACTGGGCACTACAGATAAAACAATGACAAAGAAAACCAAAATGATTGTTTTTAACAGGGAAAAACCAACATAAATAATAATAATTAAACAGCAAAAATTGTCCGTGAATGCTCTGTTAAGCAGTAACATCAGAACTCACAATAACAACAAAAAGCCAAGTACCCTGGACATCTTCCTTCTTTGTACTGACCATATGATGCTGATTCAACCATTTGCACTTTTACAACAGATGGAAGTTTCTGGAGTGTAGGAACCTTGACCACTTCATCTGTTTTTCTTTTTTCTTTTTTTTTTTGAGTTGGAGTCTCACTCTGTCGCCCAGACTGGAGTGCAGTGGCCGCTCCTGGCCACCGCAGTCTCGACCTACTGGGCTTCGGCTATCCTTCTGCCTCAGCCTTCTGAGTAGCCAGAATTACAGGCATGTGCTACCACACCCAGCTGATTTTTGATTTATTGTAGAGATGAGGTCTCGCCAAGTTGCCCAGGTGGGTCTCAAAACCACGGGCTCAGGCAATCCACTCACATCAGCTTCCCAAAAGTACGGGATTACAGGCTGAGCCACTGAGCCCAGCTTCATCTGTTTTTCTAGTGGGTTTGTAATATGGCAGTAACTCTGTTACCTACCAGTGTGTTTCTCCAAACTTACCTCTCATTCCAAGTAACAGAAAATTACAAGATTAAATATACCCAGATCGAATTGGGTATATTTCCAATTCCATCTAGGTATATTCATTCTTGGTCCATGGAAAGTTATGTTCTTATTACTTAACTCAGCATTAAAAAATAATTTATTGAAAGTATTATCATCTGGGCTTGGTGGTTCGACCTGTAATCCCAGCACTTTGGGAGGCCATGGTGAGTGGATCACCTGAGTTCATGGGTGATCCCTCATCTCTACAATATTTTAAAATTTAGATGGGTGTGGTAGCATGTGCCTGTAGTTCCAGCTACTTCAAAGGCTGAGGCAAAAAGATCGCCAGAACACAGCAGGTTGATGCTGGGGTGGCCATGAGTGTGCCACTGCACTCCAGACTGGGCGACAGAGTAAGATTCCAACTCCAAAAAAAAAAAAGAGAGAAAGTACTATCTTTCTTCTTCAGATCACATTATTCAATCTACTCAGGGTTACAACTAAGGGAAAAAACAAATTGTATTAAAATTATGGTATAACATTGTTATATAATTGTACAAACTGGAACTAAATGGCAGAAACATTTCATAAAGAAAAGGGAACCAGGTTGGGATCGATGGCTCAGCCTGTAACACCAGCACCTTGGGAGGCAGAAGAGAGTGGATTGCCTGAGCCTGGGAGTTTGAGACCCACCCAGGCAACTTAGGGAGACCTCGTCTGTCTCTACAATAAATCAAAAATTAGCCAGCATGGTAGTGCATGCCTGTAGTTCTGGCTACTTGGAAGGTTGAGGTGGAAGGATCGTGGGAGCTCAGCAGTTTGAGACTGCGGTGGCCAGGAGCATGCAAAAGAGTGAGACTCAAACTCAAAAAAAAAAGAAAAAGAAAAAGAAAACAGAAGCAATCTGTTCACCCACAGTCCACAAGAAACTACATGAGCAGTAGGTTCATCATGTTCCAAAGCTTGGGGATCAATCTTGCTGTGAGATGCAGCCCAGGAGGGCTCACTACCAGGCAGTGACTGAGGGAAACCAGAGCATCTGAACATTTCATTCTGGGACCTCCACACCCTCTACTTTCCCCTCCACACAGTGTGGTATTCCTCTATCCTCCAGGGTCTCCATTCTCACCAAGGACCAAACACTCACCTGAAGTAGTTAAAAATTTTGACCTGTGATGTCCTTTTTCTGACCCCAAATGTGTAAATTTTGCTGGACATCCATCTCCAACACCAATTGTTTTTCCAACAATTCAATTCTGTCGCCATCCAGAGTTAGCACAAACCCTGAAGTTCAGGACTCAGTAGCACAACATTGCCCACATGACTGATGCCAGTTACAAAACCCAGGGGCCCTATTTGCTTCTGAGAAACTGCCTATAAATCAGGGGATCCCAACGCTTCTTTTCCAGTCCAATAATTTGATGGAATAGTCACAGAACTCAGCAAAATATTTCACATATGTTGCCCAGGATAAAACTCAGAAACAGCCAAGTGAAAAAGAGGTATAAGGCTAGGGACAGTGGCAGAGGATGTGGGTGAGGAGGGAATTCTGATAAACAGCTTGATTGAAAATGCCACATCATTCATATTCTGCAAGAGCAGCTTGCTGCAAAGAATCCCCCTTCCCATGAGGACTTAAGTGATGTCCCCCCTTTTCCCTACCTCAAAGCCACTCACAGACACTGCAATTTCCTATTTTCTGCCTCATAAATGATTAGATAAACACTTTTGTCCTCAGTGGTCCAAACAAAACTCATGCAAACCAAACTTTGTTAAAGTTTCCCTCCTTCTCCCAGACTCCCAAACTCTAACCCGCCGTACACCTGAGCTAACACACACCCCTCTTCATGTCCCTCCTAAGAGCAGGCTAACTTCAGAGTGAGACATTCTGATTTGGGATCTGCTGGTGCTACCCTCCATCTCCCGTTCCCCCTTCCACCCCCTTTCTGAGCTTTTTTTCTCCCCACAAAGGAAAGCTCATGACACGAGTTGCATATTTTCACTTCAGTCTCTGTCGCCTTGTGATCTGCAGGTTCTGGAAGTTCGTGGGGATGATACCAGGACACCCGGAAGCTGGGAGGTAATGAGTATGGTGGCAGGTGTGAAAAGGAGGGGGATAGACCCAGATGGCCGAGCTGTGGCAGAGCCGCCCTTTCTGTCAGCTGGAAGCCTGGACCCACCTCCACCAGCAGCCTGGCCTGGTCCCCTGGGTTTTGGTGGGGCTGGAAGAAAGACTTTGAGAAGGGGTGGGGACAGCCAGTCATGGGCAGGTACTGGAGGGTGACAGCCCCGCAGTCACCTTATCTGGATTATTTGGGTGGAATTCTCCGGGGTCTGTCATCAGGGTCATTGGCCATTTTTGTCACCAGGTCCAAACCCGGTTTTGTTGAGACAAGCAGCTGGAGCAGGGGCTGTGACTTTATTTAGAAGAGACATTAAAATCGAGGAGATGAGAGGCTGGCTTCCTAAAGACCCCTCCTGGCTCGTGTGTGCTTTTAAAATTTTTTTATCCAGGCTGGCGGACTGAGGGGGTCCAAGATCAAGAGGTGGCTTAGACATGCAGACATCTAGGCTAAGAGAGGAATCCTGGAAAGGGGTGAATTCTCTTTGTCCTTGGTTCATGGTTTCCTTGTTCCTTTATTTAACAAAATAGAGTTAGTGCACATACTCCCACATTCCCAGAGTTAGTATGAAGGACTGCATACTTGTGTCTACCTTATCTCTTCAGCATTTCAAAATTACTTTAGCTACATGCAAGCACGCAGAGGCCAGATTTCCCCCCTCCATCTAAAGTGGAGTTATGTCAGACTTTTGACAGTTGACTGTCCCATTTGTCATTGATTAAATCTAAGCTTTATTTTTTAATTAGTAATTTCCAAGGAATCTATTTTTGTTCGAAGACTGGTTTCTGTGTATTTTTAGACAAATCACTATTCTTGAGGGGAAAAGGCAGAAATGATTCCTGTTCTCTGGATGATCTTGCACTTGTGAAGAAAGGAAAACTATCCCAAAAGACAAAGTAAATGCATCTCAGGGAGATGGTGGAAAAATCCACACATCAAAGAGAATCCAGGTACACAGGAGAGCAAGTGCAGGGGCTCCTGAGAGGGTGGTAAGACTCTGACAAAAAAGAAATACATTCAATTTAATTTTGAAATAAATAAAGGCATATTTTCAACATGCAGGTGTGACTTGATTAGATAATTTCACCTGAGAAGAAATCCCAGAGAACTAGGAAGAAAAGGGAAAAATGGCTGATTCTCAAGTAAATGTGTCTCAGGTCAGAAGGAATGTCATGTGTTTAAAACTTGCAAACCATCCTGCTGTCCTTGTGAGGGTCCTGCCTAATGAGTTTGTTTCAACTACTTTTGTTCTTCCTGTGATATTCAATGGGTCTTCCAGACACCGCTCCCTACATAGCCTCCTCTTTTCTCTTCATCCATACTGCTTAGTTGCCATGAACTCTTCTCACCATGAATGTATGGCCTGCCGTATTAAAAATATTCCCTTGTGACTGAGGATTATGGGAAGGCATGGTACCCAAGAATCCCATTGAAGATTGGGTAGATCCTCAAATCTTAATGAAGGATGGGAACAGTTTTGTTTTGTTTTGTTTTTAGTTGTAGTCTCCCTCTGTTGCCCAGGTTGAAGTGCAATGGTACACTCATGACCACCACAACCCACTTAATTTTTTGATTTATTGTAGAGATGAGGTCTTGCCAAGTTGCCCAGGCTGGTCTCACCCCTGTGGTTTCAGGAAATCCTTTCCTCAGCCTCCCAAAGTGCTGGGATTATAGGCATAAGCCTCTGTGACTAGCCATTACATGTACTGTTAAGGTTCTGTCTAGATGCTCAATGAGCTCCATGTAGAACATGGTTAATAAAATATACATTTAAACAGGATGACAGTTACTGCCCAGAATAACTCAGGAAAGTCTGAATAAAGAATAATTAGAAGAGATTGTTCTCTAGGATGCTAAAGTAAATAAATATACTTTTAGAGCTTAAATGCCATAGGAGATACCTGTAGGCTGATTTCTGCCTAACATGTTTCTTTGTTATTAAATTGAGTTTATAAATTACTATATTGGCCAGGCACGGTGACTCAGCCTGTAATCCCAGCACTTTGGGAGGCTGAGGTTTTGAGATGAGCTTGGGCAACTTGGTGACACCTCTTCTCTACAATAAATCACAAAAGCTAGCCAGGCATAGTTACGTGCACCTGTAGTTCTAGCTGCTTGGAAGACTAAAGTGGAAGGACCACCTAAGCCCAGCAGGTCGAGGCTGCAGTGACCTTGAGTGTGCCACTGTACTCCGGCCTGGGTGACAGGACAGAGACTCCAACTCAAAAATGAAAATAAAAAATTACTACATATCTTGGCCAAAACATCTCAAAATGAATGTTGTGTTGCACCTGTTTGCCTTGGCACCTGATACCAGTTTGTCCAAGCTACTTGGGATGCTATGGAGGATGCATTTTTCAGCCCAGGAGATCGAGGCTGCGCTAAGCTGTGATTATGCACCCTAGCATGGGTAAGAATGAGACAGACCAACTGAAAAATAAGTGCTGAACCTCAGACTAAATCCATGTCTTCTGAATCATAATTTGCCTTTAACAAGGCATTCAATTCATTGTTGTACACATTAAAACTTGACGAAGACCTTCCAACTCACTAGGAGTTTTTCATCTGAGCAGTATTTGTAATGTGTTCTGTGTGATGTAAACATAGCACTGAAAATGTATATGCCTGCATTGGTGTCCAAATTTATGCTGTATCACTGACAAAAATAGTGTCTACACTGGCTGGTTGTATTTTGTTTCATCCTTTTGTTTCACACAATGCATTAGAGGAAATTTCTGTGTTATAAATTATCTTATTGCATAATTATAGTTGTCGTGTCAACTGGACACTGTTCTCTTCATTCTTGCTTTACCTAGAGGCCATAGTACCTCGGTCACTTGGTAAATGTGTGTTGTTGTTTTCAAGGGCTGTTGACATTCAAGGATGTGGTCATAGAATTCTCTCCAGAGGAGTGGAAATGCCTGAAACCACCTCAGTGGATATTGTACAGAAATGTGATGTTAGAGAATCACAGAAACCTGTTTTTTCTGGGTGAGGAAACTCAACACCCAATCCCTATTTCATACAGAAGATTTCATGTCCTTCCCTTGTAGAATGTTTTCTGGGAATTTCTGCTTTGCAGTAATGAGTTTCAAATTCCTGCTATCAAAGAAAAGTTGGTGATCGTTAACATAGAAAAGAAAAAAATAAAGATTCTTCATTTTGTCATGAAGCATTCTTTATTTTGAATTGACCAGTGTCCTTCTATGTATATAATTTGTAAGAGCAGAAATTTAGTGGCATAGAATATCATTGCCCACATCTCATTCCAATTGTTGCCATAAGATTTTAACTCATTAGTACTGAACTAAGAACTCACAAATTTAAGGCCACACACAGTGACTCAACCCTGAATTGTCAGCACTTTGGGAGGTTGAGGTGAGAGGATTTCCTGAGCCCATGGGTTCAAGAACAGCCTGGGCAACTTGGCAAGACCCTATCTCTACAACAAATCAAAAAACTAGCTGGGCATGGTAGGGCGCACCTGTAGTTCTGACTACTTGGAAGGCTTACAGGGAAGAATCACCTGAGCCCAGCAGGTCAATGTTGGGATGACCATGAGCTTGCCACTGCACTCCAGCTTGAGTGACAGCGTGAGACTCCAATTCAAAATTTAAAAAGGGCTCCACAAATTTAAAATTCTATCTAAATGTTCTAAATGTTTTATTGAGAAACAGTATTTTCAGATTAATTTTCTAGAATCTTGTATAATGTGTTCTCTACAGATCACAATACTAGGTTTGTAATTGAAGAAGCCCAGCAAGAGTCATGTTACTTTTTTCTGATTAAATAGGACTTGCTGTTTCTATGCCAGACTCGATCATGTGTGGGAGCAACAGAAAGAGCCCTGGGATATGAAGAGACACAGCACGTTAGTCAAACTTCCAGGTAGGTGGTAGTGAAAAAAGCAGATGAGGAAGCAGAGCTTGAAATGTGGTTTGGGAAGGTGGCCTGCTCCAATGGAAATGCCTTTTGAAAAGCCTGGGATTCTTTTTGTTGCTGTCACAAAGGACAGCTGTTATTCCATGTTCTGAAATTCTCCAAAATCTCTGCATCTTCTTCAGTGATATCCTTTCAAGGTCACAGTGGAAATCAAGGCTCACTGAATGGTTTGTTAGAGACTGCATGATCTGACTACCTTTCTTACGTTTTTTGAAGATGTGCAAATATCTGCTTATTTATTTGGAAATCCGTGTCAAAATGTTTTTTAAGTTTTCTTTTTGCATTGTGGTTGGAATGATGTGAGAGTAGTGGTTTTGTTATTTGAAAAATATTAAGACAGATGTTACATATTTTCTACTTTATGATTTTATATCCTAGGGAGATTTCCAATGATTTTACTTAAATTCATACTCGATAGTTCTACCAGAAAACAAACATCTACCTTAATAGAATAAATTCTGCTATTTTACTTTATTTTTTTTTTAGTTGGAGTCTCAATTCGTCACCCTGACTGGAGTGCAGTAGCACGCTCCTGGCCACTGCAGCCTCGACCTGCTGGGCTCCCATGATCCTTCTTCTTCAGCCTTCCAAGTAGCCAGAACCACAGGAGTGAGCTATCATGCCTGGCTAATTTTTTATTTATTGTAGAGATGAGGTCTCACCAAGTTGCCTGGGTCCACCTCGAACCCGCAGGCTCAGGCAATCCACCTACCTCGGTCTCCCAAAGTATTGGGATTACAGGCTGAGCCACTGAACCCAGCCTAATTTTACTTTTTTAGTATGATCTGAGATTTGTAATTTTTCTATATATCCAAATGTTTACATATACTACATCATGTAGAGGATTGGTAAACATATATTAAATTCCCACATGCTACTTTATGTCTTAATAACTCTTATTTTATAATTTCCTTTTCTTTAGTATAAAGCTTGGGACTAGTTTACATATATGCATATATACAAACATGTATGTACATGTGTTTATGTATGTGTGCTTCATATCTGATTTTTTATACATAAAAAAGTACAACAATATGTTGTGATAATGTAATAATTTGATATGCTCACATATTGTGACTAGATGGTTACAATTATGTTAATAAATTTATCAATCCCCTTATGTAATTGCCATTTTTAAGTTTTGTTTTGTTTTTTTTTTGAGTTGGAGTCTCACTCTGTTGCCCAGACTGGAGTGCAGTGGCCGCTCCCGCCCACCGCAGCCTTGACCTGCTGGGCTCCAGAGATCCTTCCATCTCAGCCTTCTAAGTAGTTGGAACTACAGGCGCACGCTACCACGCTCGGCTAATTTTTTATTTATTGTAGAGATGAGGTCTTTCCAAGTTGCCCAGGTGGGTCTTGAACCCGCGGGCTCAGGCAATCCACTCACCTCAGCCTCCCAAAGCGCGGGATTACAGGCTGAGCCACCGAGCCCGGCTCATTTTTAAGTTTTGTAAGGAGAACACATAATATCTTCTATTTTAGCAAATTTTCTAAGCATATAAGACATCATTATTAAATATAAATCACTATTTATACATTAGTTTCCTAAAACTCAGTTATCATTGAAATTTTGTAACTATTGAAAAAGTCTCCATTTTTCCCACCTGTAGGCCCTAGTGACCACATTGTACTTTCTTCCTCTATGCATGCAATGTTTTTTTGATTCCACACATGAGTGAGAACTTTTTTTTTCCTGAGTTGGAGTCTCACTCTGTCACCGGGGCTGAAGTGCAAGGGCATGTTGATGACCACCGCAGCCTCAAACTTCTGGGTTCAGATGAGCCTTCCATATCAGCCTTTCTAATTTTTTATTTATTGTAGAGATGCAGTTTCTCCAAGTTGCCTGAACTAATCTCAGACCCTAGGGTTCAGGCAATCCACTCACCTTGACCTCCCAAAGTGCTGGGATTACAGGTTAAGCCACGGAACACAGTCAACTTTTTCTTCTTAAAGTATGCTCCTTAGAAGCTGTTATTGATAATCAAATCACTCGAGTATCTTTCTGTGTTTGGAAAATATTTCAATTTATCCCTAGTTTTTAAAGATATTATATCTAAGTATCCAAGTCTAGCTTTAATAAAAATTTCTATCATATATATATACAGTTAGTAGGTCTCACTCTCACCCAAGCTGGAGTGCAGGGGCACAATCATGGCTCACTGAAACCTCAACCTATGAGCTCAGGAAATCTTCTGACTAAGCCTCTTGTGTAAGCGGGGACCACATTAGTTTATTTATCATTAATTGAATTTGGGGTTGTCAACATTAAAAAGAGCATTCACTTTCATTATTTGCATCTGTTCATCTGTTTTTTTTGAACAAGTCTTCATTGTTTCTTCCAAATGTTGCATGCCACACTTGAGGCAATGGAGTAGTTTTTAAACCATAGCTCAAAGGACATTCATCTGCAACCACCTAGGTGCTTTAGTGGTGGTCCTTGTAGATTTTTAGTCACCTTTCTACAGCAAGTCTTAGGAAAAGATTTTTTACTTTTATACACCTTCAAAACTCAGAGGCTTTTTCATACCTCAAAGAGTTTACTGATGGTCCTGCAGGCTCTGCCATCACTTCACTGGCATGATTTAAGACTGTAAAGGCATTGTCCTACCTCAACAGTCTCATAGAAAAGAGCCTTCATTTTTTAAAGCAAGCTATATGCAAAAAGAATCTAAGAAAAATGGAGACCTTCCAGTTAAATATGATGATATTAGGCATACCTCCCCAAGATATTAATAATTTAAAAATTTGCCAGGTGGTACTGTCTATAATTCCAGCACTTTAGGAGGCCTTGGCAAGAGGATTGCCTGAGCCTGGGTTTCGAGGCCACCCTGGGCAACTTGGTGAGACCTTGTTTCTAAAATAAATTTTTAAAAAAATTAGCCTGGAGCAGTAGCCACTTCACTCCAGGCTGGGTGACAAGAGTGAGACTCCAATTAAAAAAAAAATTGACAATATACAGAAAAACATGTGTTACCAAGCACCTTAATCAAGTGAATAAAATTAATATCAACTGCAAAATGACATATCAGTATCAGGTGACAAGGCACACAGATGACACCACAGGAGTGCTGTGATATTATTAACCAAAAAATAATAAACTATAATCTTAATTTAATAATTAACAGTATATATTTTATGCTGAATCCCAGCTACAGCCATCACCCAAGTTCTGTAATCTCTAAATGTGTATTTGTACTGTCTTTTTAAAAACATCTTAAAAAGCAAGTCTCTTCTAATTATTGTGGTTTTTTTCGAGTTGGAGTCTCACTCTGTCACAAAGGCTGGAGTGCAGGAGCATGGTCATGGCCACCCTGTGTTGATCTGCTGGGCTCTGGTGATCCTTCCACCTCAGGCTTCCCAGTAGTAAGAAGGACAGGCATGTACTTCCATGCCTGGCTAATTTTTTATTTACTTTTGAGACGAAGTCTCTCCAGGTTGCCCAGGCTGGTCTCAAACCTGCAGGCTCAGGCAATTCACTCACTTTGGCCTCCCAAAGTGCTGAGATTACAGGTTGAGCCACTGAGCCCAAACTAATTATTCTTTAGTCAGACCTTCCTGAGTTATTCTGGGCAGTATTGCCATCCTGTTTAAGTGTGCATTTTATTAACCATGTTCTGCATGGAGCTGATGGAACATCCAGAACAAACATTAATAGTACATGTTCCCATCATTCACTAATATCTGAGAGTCTACCCTATCTCCAACAGGAATCTTGGGGATACATGCATTTCCCTGTTCCAAGGCCACAAGGAAACATTTTTAATACTTCAGATGATAAACTCAAGGTGAGAATTTTCATGGCAGTTAAGAAGCATGAATGAACCAGGCTCAGTGGCTCAGCCTGTAATCCTGTGTTTGGGAGGCTGAGGTGAGTGGACAGCCTGAGCCCGTGGGTTCGAGACCCGCCTGGGCAACTTGGCGAGACCTCGTCTCTACAATAAACCAAAAAAATTAACCGGGTGTGGTAGCACGTGTCTGTAGTTCCAGCTACTTGGAAGGCTGAGGTGGAAGAATCTCCGGATCCCAGCAGGTTGAGGCTGTGGTGGCCAGGAGCATGCCACTGCACTCCAGTCTGGGCAACAGAGTGAGACTCCAACTCAAAAAAAAAGAGGAAGCACGAATGAAAAACAGAGAGAAAACTCTGCAATGTTGGGAGAAGTGTTTTTTATAGCCCTTGAACATCACAAGTCAAAAACTTGCTAAAAGAATCTTATTAGGCAGGACCATCACAAGAAGAGAAGTAAAGTTTTGCAAGTACTAAAAACATGACATTCCTGTAGGAAAAATGGATACAGCCCCTGCCCTGTGATACATTTACCTGAGAACCAGTCATTTCTTCCACTTCCTCCTTCTTCTCTGGGACTTTTTCTCAGGTGAGATTATCTGGACAAGTCATTCTTACCATGGTCTTTTTGAAATTTTTAAATAATTTTTTGAAGTCTAGGGTCAGGAAGATCATTGGGACCATATTGAGACACAGGCCTACACCTGTACTGCAGTATGCCTCAATATCTGGGACCTGATCCTGAGAATTCTTGTGACCATTGATATCTTCCTTGTTCCAGTGTTGGTCATCGGAGTCTCACTCTGTTGCCCAAATTGGAGAGCAGTGGCTACAATGGGTTTTTCTTTTATGTATTATAGAAACGAGTTCTCACCAAGATGCAGAGGCTGATCTCAAACCCTT
This sequence comes from Carlito syrichta, assembly GCF_000164805.1. Lineage (NCBI taxonomy): Eukaryota > Metazoa > Chordata > Mammalia > Primates > Tarsiidae > Carlito > Carlito syrichta. The sequence goes on from NW_007259405.1 coordinate 38,583, forward strand.
GAGCTCAGGCAATCCTCTCGCCTCAGCTTGTCAAGGTGCTGGGATTATAGACTTGAACCACTGAACCCAATCTCCTTAGTGCATCATTAGACTGAGGCAACATTGAGGCCATGTTCTGCCATAATGAAGTCCTATATACTCCACCTTCCATACCCTGCCCCCTTCCCTGGCCACTTTATATGGCAATTTGTACTCACACAATTTTCTTTCTCTTTTTTTGAGTCAGAGTCTCACTCTTTCACCCAGCCTGGAGTGCAGTGGCATGCTCACAGCCACCACAGCCTCGATCTACTAGGATCCTTCCACCTCAGTCTTCCAAGTAGTTGGAACTACAGGCACGCACCATCACGCCCGGCTAATTATTTTTTTTTTATTTATTGTAGAGATGAGGTCTTGCCAAGTTGCCCAGGTTGGTCTTGAACCCATGAGCTCAGGTAATCCTCTAACCTTGGCCTCCCAAAGTGCTGGGATTATAGGCATGAGCCACCAGGCCTGGCCTATACCTGGCTAATTTTTTGATTTATTGTAGAGGAGGTCTCGCCAAGTTGCCCAGGCTGGTCTCAAACCCACGGGCTCAGGCAATTCACTCACTTCAACCTCACAAACAGCTGGGATTACAGGTTGAGCCACAGAGCCTGGCCCACCCTTAAATTCTTAATGTGAAGATGGCAAGGATAGAGAACTTTATGATGACCTGCTTTCATTTAATGAATAGTAAAGATACTTTTTCTCCTTTATGATTTTCTTTTATTTTTGAATTCAGGCGGTACCTATGCAGGATTATTCCATGGGTGTATTGTGTGGTGGTGAAGTTAAGCATTCATTGAAACTCTCACCAAAATACTGAAGACAGTGCCAAACAGGCATTTTTTGGCTCTTGACTCTTTCCCACTTCACCAGATTCTAGTGTCTACTATTCTCATCTTTATGTCTGTGTGTACCCATAGTTTAGTCCTCACTTATATGTGAGACCATGCAGTATTCACTTTTCCCTTTTTGGATTAATTTGCTTACATTATTGTAAGAATAGAGTATACAATACACATAATATCCAAAATATGTTAATGGTTTGTTTATGTGGAATCGACAGGGAGAAACAATGCAGTTTCTTCATTCTGAAAATGTTCTCTCTCTTACGGAGAGACACAAACTCATTCTAAGAGGAACATGTATTGCACTATTTAGAGCATTTGTTACATACCAAGCAATGTTTTCTGTTTGTTCACTTTGTTGGAATCTCAAAAAATTCAAAAATTTAAATGAAAATGAAAGCAACCCCTAGACATATAAACTCTCCCAAGTTTTCACAGAACAGTAAAATCAATAAAAATCAATTATGTGGCCAGGTTCAGTGGTTCAGTCTGTAATCCCAGCACTTTGGGAGGCCGAGGTGAGTGGATTTCCTGAACCTTCGGGTTTGAGATCCACCTGGGCAAGTTGGCGAGTCCTCATCTCCACAGTAAATCAAAATTAGCCAGGTGCGGTAGTGCGCACCTGTAGTTTCTGCTACTCGAAAGGCTAAGGTGGAAGGATTGCCGTAACCCAGCAGGGCAAGGCTGAAATGTCTGGGAGCATGCCACTGAACTCCAGGCTGGGTGACATAGTGCGACCCAATCTCAAAAAAAAAAAAATCAATTAAGTTTACTATATCAAGTAAAAATAACACCAACATTATGCAATGATATTCCTTAGTTGTGAAGAAAAATAAAATATACTAAAAAATGTAACTAAATACACTCATGAATTACATTTTCATAGTGCTTTCAAACACCATTAAATTACATTTTTTAGATTCTTGAAATTTCTAATTAGGCTAAAAATAATCATTTTATGAATATAGTCTTGCCTGAATGACAGGCAAGTCAAAAATAGGATGCCCAGAGGAAGATTCTGAAGTAGAATCCATTAGCTTTTAGTGTAATAATTCGAATGTGAAGCAGATAAACCTGATTTACTTTCACATTTTAAATTATTTCTTTTGTTGCAAAAATGTCTTTTCCTATTTAAGGCACACATTAACACCCAAAAATTAAAATTCCTCTTCTTTAGCTCTCACACTCATTGCTTAAGAGTGATATATTTATATATCTCATTCAGTGTAAATAAAACATAAAAATATGTGCATTGCAGACTAAAAGAAGTAGGATGTATACAGAATATATAAGTATTTACAGTAGTCATGATTCAGAAAAATGTCTTATAATTGTACTCCTGTATAATCTTTATTACAATAATCAAAATGACGCAAAACTAAAGAATAAAAGAAAATATAACCTATAAAAAAAGGTTCACAAGAGACAGCATTCTGTAAGTTACTCAATAGTGCATGGTCATCATTTACCTGCAATCGTGAGTAAAATAGAATAGATTAACACTTATGGTAGCATAAAAATTTATTGTGTGGTCACCAAATGTTAATGCTTTATAAACAACACTGTTCATTAAAACAAACTAAGTTTGCATAGCCTAAGTCAATCTTCAAAGTTTGACAGTATACTCACTTGCAAAAACAGATTACCAACACTCAAGCATCTCTGTTCTTCTGATAATGGTATATGTGTGAACAGCTTTCTTCAGTTTTCAAAACTGAATCTGATTATTTACTAAACATAAACTTGGTGTATGTCATTTTAATTGAGAGTAATTATCTTTACTCTGATGTCTATGAAAATATCTGGCTGGGCTCGGTGGCTCAGCCTCTAATCCCGCACTTTGGGAGGCTGAGGTGAGTGAGTTGCCTGAGCCCGTGGGTTCGAGACGCACCTGGCAATTTGGCGAGACCTCATCTCTACAATAAAAAAAAAAAAAAAAATGAACCGGGCGTGGTAGTACGCACCTGTAGTTCCAGCTACTTGGAAGGCTAAGGTGGAAGGATCACCAGAGCCCAGCAGATCGAGGCTGCAGTGGCCATGAGTGGGTCAGTCTGGGTGACAGAGTGAGACTCCAACTCAAAAAAAAAAAAAGAAAATATCTCTTATTTATACCATATCACATTACACTTATGGCTTGTACGTGTTGATACTATGAAGACGCATCAAGATATTAATGGTCTGGCCTCATTTTCTCCCTAACATGTAAGTAGTAAGACAAATGATTTCTAAAACTCTCAATGATTCCTCATCATTTATTCCAGTTGAAAAATACGTTATCCTGAGCACTCGTCTCATGCCGAACTTCAATAATTCTAAATGTGAGTCACAAAAAAAACTTATTTATTTAGATCTTTTAAAGGAGATTACATATCAGTGTTCTTCATTGTCCATGAAAAACATGAGATGACCTACAATATAAGGGCCTATTGCAGCTATAATGTAGCAACAACTAACCCCATACTTTTACAAAAACACTAGGAATGAAGGTATAGCATCATGTAAGTTGAGTTACATCAAGTTTGTTTTGAAAAATATCCTCAAATTCTGTCAATGCAAAAACAAAAGCGTGCGAGGATTATACTTATGCTTTCCTTTAAAAAAAATCTTTTTTCCTTAGAGTTGGAGTCTCACACACTACCACACCTGGCTGATTTTTGATTTATTATAGAGACGAGGTCTCACCAAGTTGCCCTGGCTTGTCTCGAGACTGTGAACTCAGGCAATCATCTCACCTTGGCCTCCCAAACTGCTGGGACAATATACCAAGACCTCATATCTACAAAAAACAAGCAAAAATCAGCCAGGCTCAGTGGCTCAGCCTATAATCCCATGCCTTTGGGAGGCTGAGGTGAGTGGATT
>NW_007259405.1:43598-46588 GCF_000164805.1 Carlito syrichta
ACCTCAGCCTCCCAAAGGTGCGAGATTACAGGCTGAGCCACCGATCCCGGCTACTTATACCATTTTAGAACATTACCCATCACTGGCAATATGTGATGGGCCTTCCGTTGTATATAATATTGGTTACTCTTTTATCAGAGTTCACTTGCAATAAAGAACTTACCATGCATGAACATTGACCCCCTAGATTCTGAATACTCAGAAGGGCTCCGTCAGGAGTGAGATGGAAAACCTGCAGGAAGCAAACATACTGGAAGACAAAGACTGTACACATGTGTGAGCTTCAGTCTCCAGTAAGACACAGCCAGGTCACAACTTTTCTTCCAACAATGTGGTGTTTTTCATGTTGAATTCTCACTCCATTGCCCAGGTTGGCACCCAGTGGCATACTCACGGTCACCCCAGTCTCAACCACTGGGCTCAGGGGATCTCCTCCCCCAGTCTTCCAAAGTAGCCAGAATTACTGGCACATGCTACCATGCTCAGCTTTTTTTTTTTTTTTTTTGACCTCCCAAAGTACTGAAATTACAGGCTGAGCCACCGCGCCTTGTCTCTCTGACTTTTATTGTATAGTGCATTTATATATGTCATATTCTATTTTAAATTGTATTCCCTTGGTTTCTCAGTCTGTTGTTTTTGTTTTTGTTTTTTTTTGAGTTGGAGTCTCACTCTGTCGCCCAGATTGGAGTGCAGTGACCGCTCCCGGCCACTGCAGCCTCGACCTGCCAGGCTCCGGTGATCCTTCTGCCTCAGCCTTCCAAGTAGCCAGAATTACAGGCATACGCTACCACGCCGGGCTGATTTTTTGATTTATTGTAGAGACGAGGTCTCATCAAGTTGTCCAGGCAGGTCTCGAACCCGCGGGCTCAGGCAATTCACTCACCTCAGCATCCCAAGGAGCGGGATCTCAGTCTGTTTTTAAAGTCATTATCACACTGCTTTACTTTCCAAGTCCTTATTATGTATGATATTATCCTACTTTATTCATACATTTTATGGATTACCATTTTAAATATTCTTGTTAAAAAAAAAAAGCTATGCAGAACATAAACAGCTGGTATCTATGGTAGTATCAAGCTCAATTAATAAACTCATTAGAGGATTATTGACTTAATAAAAACATTTAGCTGGGCACTGTGACTCATGCCTATAATCCCAGCACTTTGGAAGACTGAAGTGAGAGGATTGCCTGAGCTCACAGGTTCAAGACCAGCCTGGGCAACTTGAGACATGTATTTCCTTTATTTATCATTTCTTCTCTTTTCCATGTTTCAGAAATATTTTACACTACTTCCTTATTAATTTGATTTTATTTACTTATTTATTTGAGTTGGAGTCTAACTCTGTCACCTAGCCTGGAGTGCAGTGGCCACTCCCGGCCACTGCAGCCTCGACCTACTGGGCTCCGGTGATCCTTCCACCTCAGCCTTCCAAGTAGCTGGAACTACAGGCACGCGCTACCATGCCCGGCTATTTTTTTTTTTTTTTTTTTTTTTGACTTATTGTAGAGATGAGGTCTCGCCAAGTTGTCCAGGCGGGTCTTGAACTCATGGGCTCAGGCAATCCACTCACCTCAGCCTCCCAAAGTGTGGGATTACAGGCTGAGCCACTGAGCCCAGCTTATTTATTTTTGGAGTTGCAGTCTCACTCTGTCGCCCAGGCTGAAGGGCAGGGGCACGCTCCTGGCCACCACAGCCTCGACCTGCTGTGTGAAGAGACAATGGAAGTGAAAGAGTAAGGGGCATGATGAGGGAGTATCAAATTATGGCTCTGGTGATCCTTTTACCTCAGCCTTCCAAATAGCTGGAACTACAGGCATGTGCTACCACACCCTGCTAATTTGCTTTTATTTACTGTAGAGATGAGGTCTTGCCAAGTTGCCAAGGTGGGTCTCAAACCCGCGGGTTCAGGCAACACTCTTGCCTCAGTCTCCCAAAGTGCTGGGATTACAGGTTGAGCCACCAAGCCTGGCCAATTTGATTTTTAAATGTTAATTTTTGGGAAAAAGTGTCACAATCTTATTAATCTATTAAAATTTATTGCATTTTATACAGCATGTATTACACATCAAGCAATTTTTGTGTTTGTTCACTTTGCTGGAATGTCAAAAAATACAAAAATAAAATAAAAGTAGAAACAACCCCTAGGCTTATAAACCCTCCCAAGTCTCCACTGAACAAATTGGCCCAGTTGAGTCAATAAAAATCAACTGTTCATTATGCAAAGTTAAAAGAACAACACCAAAATTATTCAATGATATTCTTTAGTTGTGAAGAAAAGTAAAATATACTTTAAAAAGTAACTAAATACACTTACTGTGAATTACATTCTCATAGTGCTTTCAAACGCCATTCAATTAAATTTTCAAAAATTCTTGAAATTTGTAAGTAGGATAAATGGTCACTTTATTAGCATAGATTTGCAAGGCAAGTCAAAAAGAGGTTGTCCATAGGAAGAGTCCAAACTAGAAGCCATTAGATATTAATGGAATAACTTGAATGTGAAGTAGATAAAACCGATTTACTATCAGATTTACTATCAGATTTACTATCAGATTTTAAATTATTTCTTTTGTTCCAACAATGTCTTTTCCAACTTAGGCATACATTCACACACAAGAACTCAATTTACTCTTCTTTAGCTTTCATATTCATAGCATTAGTGGTAATTTTTTATATTTCATCAGTGTAAATAATATATACAAGTCTTCATGTGCATGGTAGGCTAAAAAGTACAATGTGAACATAATAATATACAAGTTTTTACAATTGTCAGGATTCAGAAAGGCATGTCTTAAAATTATACTCGTATTATACTATTTGCTCTAATTTCTATGAAAAATATCTTTTTTATTCTATATCAAATTACACTATGGCTTATAATTATGGATACTATAAAGATGCACCAAGATATTAATAGTCAGCCAGCCTCGGTGGCTCAGCCTGTAATCCCGCACCTTTGGGAGGCTGAGGTGAGTGGAATGCCTGAGC
>NW_007259405.1:46756-49665 GCF_000164805.1 Carlito syrichta
GCCACTGCACTCCAGTCTGGGTGACAGAGTGAGAATCCAACTCAAAAAAAAAAAAAAGATATTAACAGTCTGACCTATTTTCTCCTTAACATGTAACTAGTAAGACAACTGATTTCTAAAACTCAGTTTGTCATTTATTCCAGAGAAAAAATATGTCATCCTGAGACTCATCTTATGCAGAACTTCCAATAATGCTCCATGTGAGCCATAAAAAAATCTTTCTACTCAGATCTTTTATTGGAGATTACATGTCAGTGTTCTTCATCCTCCATGAAATAGCATGAGATGACTCCTGGTCATCTACTATACAAGGGCCTATCATAGCTCTAATGTAGCAACTGACCTCATGCTTTAACATAAACACTAGGAATGAAGGCATAGCATCAAGGGAGTTGAGTTACATCAGTACTGTTTGCTTTCAAATTATTCTCAAATTCTACCAATGCAAAAATAAAAGTATTCAAGGAATTTTCTTATGCTTTCTAAAAATAAAAATAAAAAAATCTTCCAATGCCACTCAATATTTGATGTTCATTTCAACTTGACTTTTAATTAAGTTTTCATATATATTGCACTGTAAAGTTACCATGCTGAATACCATTGTGTTTCCTATGGCATATATTTTGAACAAAGGTCAGTCCACATTCTCTAAATTTGTAGATTCTCTCCAATGCACACAGTCTAATGCTAAATAATGTTTCAGCTGATTAAAGACTTTAGGCACTTTTTACATTTGCATATTCAAAAGATCTGTGGTTTGAATAAAGGTAATGATACTCTTTACATATGTACACTTCTCACCATGTGTCTATAGTTTATGCATACTCTTATGTCGAATAAGAACTGAATGCCAATGAAAGGGTTTTCCACATTCTTCACATTTGTAGGGTTTCTCTCCAGTATGGATGGTCTTATGTCCAGCATATCCTTTGGGAGAGGAGAAACGTTTCCCACATTCTTCACATTTGTATGGCTTTCCTCCTGTATGAATAATCTTATGTCCAACAAATCCTCCGTAAGAGAGAAAACCTTTCCCACATTCTTCACATTTGTATGGTTTTTTTCCAGTATGGATGATCTTATGTTGAGCAAATTCTCCATGAGAGCGAAAGGCTTTGCCATATTCTGCACATCTGTATGGTTTTTCTCCAGTATGGATGGTCTTGTGTCCAGCAAATCCTTGATGAGAGCGAAAGCCTTTGCCACATTCTTCACATTTGTAGGGTTTCTCTCCAGTATGGATCATCATATGTCGAGCAAATCCTCGATAAAAGTGAAAAGCTTTGCCACATTCTTCACATTTGTAGGGTTTCTCTCCAGTATGGATCATCATATATTGAGCAAGGTCTGAATGAGTGTGAAAGGCTTTGCCACATTCTTCACATTTGTAGGGTTTCTCTCCAGTATGGTATCTTTGATGTCAAATAAGACATGAGTACTGATGAAAGGCTTTCTCACATACTTGACATTTGTAGGATTTATGTGCAGTATGGCTTCTCTGATGGTGAATAAGACGTGAATACCAAGTAAAGGCTTTATCACATTCTTCACATTTATAGGGCTTCTCTCCACTATGAATTTTGTGTTGTTGTGAATGACATGAGTAATAGCTAAGGGCTTTGCCACATTTTTCACTTTTGAAGGCTGTCTCTCCACTATGGATTCTCTCATGTCTATTTGGATAAGATAATTCCCTAAACACTTTCCCACATATATTGTGTACATTTCCTGCACTAATTTTTTGATGCTGACTACATTTTGAGGACTGGTTAAATGTTTTGCCATATTCATGTTTGGAAGGGATTTCAGAAATATAGATATTCTGGTGGATAGCAAATTTGGAGTGTTGATGAAAAAACTTTCCCACTCTTGTTACTTTTGTAATGGTTATTTGCAATTGAGCATCCTATCTGCCCTTCACCCTCATGTACACTTTCCCAAGATTTTTTTAAGCGTAAGTTCTTAAGGTAAAATCTTCCATATTTTCCCATTGACACCTTTGTAAGTGAGTCTTCTATCCTCTTCTCTGGCAAAAGGCCCTCAGTGTAATGAGAAGTCACAGCTGAAAATCGTAAAAATATCATAAATATATGTGCTTAAGAAATTACCACATTGCCTGTATAAGAACTCAAAAAACAGCTAAGACTTTGCTGAATCCCCAGTGATCACAATGTTAAAAAGGGTGACATGGAAGAGGAAGTTTAGTAATTTTGCCACCATAATCTCTCTTCCTTCATAATATAGCATGATGCAATCTGCTGAAACCTTCTAACTCTTGGTTTCTTCCTCAGGGAATAAACAGAAGAGTGGAGCATGAGTCCACATTTCTGCCCTTTGGGGGCTTGCCCAAAGGCTGGTTTCTGTCAACATACAGAGAATACACATCCTAAGAACAGGTATGAGAGGCTCCTAGAATCTCTAAGTTAGTGATTGGTGTCACACTTATCTAGACAAAGCAACTTCATAAACATTATGACATGTACATCTTTTTCAAATACCCTAATTGAAGCAAAGTATGCTAAAGCATAGAAAGAATCAGGATAAATGACTCAAGGGTACAACAATACGAATTTGTGGAGCTGAAGACTGCAAAAAGTCTGAGAAATTTTCAAATGAAATGAAGAAAAATAGGAAAATCAACAAGTTTATTGAACTCAAACTAGGATAAGCAGAAACATACGGTCAGACAAGCTATCATCAAAGTTTTTAACTAACTGTTATCCCAGTACTGAAGAGATTGAGGCAGAGTGGTCACCTGAGTCAAGGAGCTCAAGGATGTAGTGAACCTTACCTGAGCCACCACACTCCTGCCTGGGTGACAGAGATCATGACTGATAAAACAAAACCTTGCCGTGCTCGGTGGCTCAGCCTGTAATCCTGCACCTTTGGGAGGCTGAGGTGAGTGGATT
>NW_007259405.1:49750-67944 GCF_000164805.1 Carlito syrichta
CCGGGAGCGGCCACTGCACTCCAGTCTGGGTGACAGAGTGAGACTCCAACTCAAAAAAAAAAAAAAAAACCTTAAAAAGAATTTGGAAAACATCCTTGATATTGCTTTTGATCTTAGTAATAATTGTTTTATGACTACAGGAATAAACATAAATGTAAACAAGTTGGAGACAAACTAAAAAGCTTCTGTATAGTAAAGGGAACAGGAAGAAGGCTTATGGGACAAGAGAAAATATCTGCAAACCATATTACTTGGTGAGATGTTAATATCCAAAACATACAAGAAATTATACAAACCAAAGGCATAAACAAGAAAATGATAATCACATGAATAAAAAATAGCCCAAAAATGAATTGTTATTTATCCAGTGAGGACATACAAGTTGCCAACAGGTATATGAAATGGCAGTCAATGTCACCAATCCCAAATCAACACATGATGATATCTCACACCTGTTAGAATGACTAATATCAACCAGAAGAGAGAGAACTGTTGATAAGAAATGAAGAAAAAGAAATCCTCTATACAGTTGGTGAGTTTAAAATTGATAGAGTCATTATAAAAATCATTATCCACATACTTTTAAAAGTAAAAGTAAACTACCATGTAACACAGAAATCCTTTTCCTGTTTTAGGAACAAAGGAAATAAAATCAGTATCGCAAAGAAGTAGCTGCACCTCTATGTTCATTGCAGCATTTGTCAAAATGGCCAAGCTTGAAAACAACCTAAATAGTTGTGGATTCTGTGTTGATTAGGAAAATACTGTATATAACACAATAGCATATCACTCAGTCATAAAAAAAATTAAAGAATCCTGCAATTTCAACCTTATGGATGAAAATGTAAGACATTATGCTAAGTGAAGTGAGCCAGGCACACACACAAAAATACAGCATGAGGCTGGGTGCAGTACTTAAGCCTGTAATTCTAGCACTTTGGCAGTCATTGAGAGGACTACCTAAGCTCAGGGGTACAAGGCCATACTGGGCAACTTGGTGAGACCTCGTATCTACAATAAATCAAAAAATAAGCTGGGCATGATAGTGCGCACCTGTAGTTCCAGCTACTTGGAAGCCTGAGACAGAAAGATTGCCTGAGCACAGCAGATTGTGGCAGCAGTGGCCTTTAGCATGCCACTGCACTCCTGTCTGGGTGACAGTGAGACTTCAACTGGGGGGGGAAATACTGCATGATCTCACTCATGTGTGGAATTTAAAAATATTGCACTCAGAGAAGAAGAAATATAATGGTGGTCACCAGGGCCTGCTGTTGGGGAAAATGGGAGATGTTTTTCAATGGTTACAAAATTTCAATTATAGCTAGGTTTTCGGCAACTAATGTATAACATAGTGACTTATAGTTAAGAATGATGTCCCATATGCTTAGAAAATTTGCTAAAATAATAGACATTATATATTCTCCTTAGAGAACATAGAGAACATAGAAATGGAACATATGAAAGTTTATTGATATGTTCATGAGTATAACTGTAATCATCATTTCACAATGTACAGTCATATCAAATTATTACATTATACACAGCATATGGTTATATAGTTCTTATTTACATATAAAATATCAAATGTTAAGGGCACATACATAAACAAATGCACATGGGTGTACATATATATGTATATATGTAGACTAGTCATAATCTTCATACTAAACACAAAAAAATTATAAAATAAAAGTTATTAAGAAACAAGGTAACATCTGGGAATTTAATGTTTACCAATGTTCTACATGATATAGTATACTTAAGAATTTAGATATGTAGAAATAAAATACCAAACTCAGTTCATACTAAAAAAGAAAAATTAAGCAAGAAAAATTAACTGTCAAGAGAGACAGTTTGTTTTCTGGTAGAACTATGGAGTATGAATTTAAATAAAAGCACATTGGAAACCTTCCTAGGTTAGAAAATCAGAAAGTAGAAGGCATATAACATCTGTCTGGCTTTCTTAAAATTTCTCAATCAAATAATAAAGTCACTACTCTCAAATGTTTCAATCATGACACAAAAAGAAAACTTAAAAAATAGTTTGGCATGGATTTTCTAAATAAATAAGTAGCTGTTTGAATGTCTCCAAAATGATCAGAAAGGTAGTCAGATCATGCAGTTTCTAAAAACCCATTAAGTAGACTTTGATTTCCTCAGTAACCTTGAAATGAGACAACTAAAGAAGAAGCAGAGTTTTTGGAGAATTTCAGAACATGGAGAAATTGATGTTCCTTTGTGGAAGAAGACAGAAATAATCCCAGGCTTCTCAGAAACCATTTTCATTGGAACAGACCAACCACATTTCAAGCTCTGCTTCCTGGACCTATGTCATCTGCTTCATTCAAACCCACCTACCTGGAGTTTTGGCTAACATGCTGAGTCTCCTCATATCCCAGGGCTTTTTCCTTTGCTCCAGACATGTGATCAGGTCTGGCTTAGAGCCAGCAAGGCCTATTTTATTAGAAAAAAAGTAACATGATCATTGCTGGGGTTCTCCAATTACAAACCTAGTATTATACTCAGTAGAGAACATATTATACAAAATTCTAGAAAATTAATCACCAAATGCTGTTTCCCAATAGAACCTTTAGAATATTTATATAGAACTTTAAATTTATGTTTTGTTTTGTTTTTTAAGTTGGAATCTCACTTGGTGGCCCAGGTAACCCCAGCATCAACCTGCTGAGCTCAGATGACTCTTCCCTCTCAGTCTTCCACAAGAAGCCAGAACTACAGGTGCTTGCTGCTACACCCAGATAATTTGTTGATTTATTATAGAGATGAGGTCTTGCCAAGTTGCCCAGGCTGTTCTGCAACCCATGGACTCAGACAAACCACTCACCTTGGCCTCCCAAAGTGCTGGGATTACAGGCTTGAGTCACTGTTCCCCATCTTAAATTTGTGGGTTCTTAGTTCAGTACTAGTGAGTCAAAAACTTATGGTAGCAATTGGATTGAGGTGTGGGCAATGATATTCTCTGTGACTAAGTTTCTGGAATTACCACTAATATAGATAGAAGAACACATGCCAATCCAAAATAGAGAATGCTTCATGTAAAAATGAAACATCACTGGGCTTGGTGGCTCAGCCTGTAATCCTGCACCTTGGGAGGCTGAGGTGAGTGGATTGCCTGAGCCCGTGGGTTTGAGACCTGCCTGGGCAACTTAATGAGACCTCATCTCTACAATAAATCAAAAAATTAGCCAGGTTTGGTAGCATGCACCTGTAGTTCCAGCTACCTGGAAGGCCGAGGTGGAAGGATCACCGGAGCCCAGCAGGTTGAGGCTGCAGTGGCCGGGAGTGGCCACTGTACTCCAGTCTGGGTGACAGTGAGACTCCAACTCAAAAAACAAAACAAAACAAAACAAAACAAAACTGAGAAGATAAGGCCCTGGTGTCCAGAAATTCCTTTTTGGATTGTGTGTGCTTTTTTTGTTTTTTTATCCAGGTCAGGGGTGGGGGGAGAGAGGGGAGAGGATGCTTGAGCCCAGGGATTTGAGACCAACCTGGACAGCATAGCACTTCCATGTAGCTATAAAAACTGAAACAATTTAGCTGAGAGTGGTCACACATGCTGTAGTTCCAGCACCTTGGGGGTCTGAGATGGATGAAGCTCTTGACATCAGGTCAAGATTGTGGTAAACTGTGATAGTGCCACTTCATTACTGCCTGGGTGACAGAGTGAGACTCAGACTCATAAGACACATTAATTTTTAAAAAGTCATATTTTCAACATGTAGATGTGACTTGTCCAGATAATCTCACCTAAAAATAAATGCCGGAGAAGGAGAAGAAAGAGGCAATAAGTGTGTCCCAGTTCAGGGACTGTGTTTCTTTTCATATTGGAATGTCATGATTTTAGAACTTGCAGCCCTGTACTGCTACTTATGATGGTCCTGCCAAATGAGTCTGTTGAACTAGTTTTTGCTCTTCTTGTAAAATTCAAGGGCTCTGAAAAATTCTTTTCCCGTAATGTACCAGTGACTTCTCTTTGTGTCTTCTGTTAGGCTTCATAACTGCCATGCACCATTCTCACTGTGAATTTATAGCCTGTGGTATTAAACATGTTCCCTTGTGGCTGTGAAACATGGAAAGACACAGATACCCAAGATTTCTATTGGAGAAGGGTAGAACCTCAGATCCTAGTGATGGTTGGGAACATGTACTATTAAAGATCCATCTGAATCCTTCATCTGCTCCATGCAGAACAAGAATAATAAAATGCACATTTAAGCAGGGTGTCAGTTACTGTCCAGAATAACTTAGGAAGGTTGGAATAAATAATTAGAAGAGACTTGCTCTCTAGCATGCTAAAAAAAGACTATATCAAGGCAATTTTGGGGTTAGAAAACATGGAAGATACCTGTAGCTGGAATTCTGCATAATATGTTTGTTTCCTCATTATTAGAGTCAGATTATAGTTGACAAATTTTCAGCCCAGAAGTTTTGTTGTGCTTCTTTGCACCTGACACAAAATTGTTCCAGCCACTTGGGAAGCTGAGAAGAGATAATTCTTTCAGCCCAGGAAGTTGAGGCTACAATGAGCTGTGATTATGCCACTGCACTCAGAATGTGGGCAAAGTGAAACCCCAAGAGAAGGAAAAATGCTGAAACTTAAGTTTACCGCAGATCTCCTGAATCAGAAGTTGTATTTTTACAAAATATTCAATTCATTGTTGTACACATTTCAACTTGGTGAGGCTCTTTTAACTCACTATGAGTTTTATTTGTTGGTGTAGTAAAGAATGAATTAACGATGATTTACAGTGAAAATTATTCTGTGTGATGTAAATATGGCACTCAAAAATACACATGCCTGTGTTGTACCCAAATTTTGTATTCACAAAACTACAGTATCTATACTGAATGAGTGGATTTTATTTCATTCTTATGACTCAGACTTAATATATTTTAGATTATTTCTGTGTTAAAATTGTCTTATGGGTAATTTCAATTGTCATATCAGCTGAGATTTGTTCTCTTTACTCTCATTTCACCTAGAGCCCATGGCCACTTGATAAGTATGTGCTGTTGTCATTTTCATAGGCTGTTGATATGCAGGGATGTGGCCACAGAATTCTCTCCAGATTTTTCAGAATGCCTAGACCTTGCTCAACAAATTTTGTACAACAAGGTGATGTTAGAAAACCACAGGAATCTGGTGTTTTTGGGTGAGGACAATCACAAGAAACAATTTATCTTCTATACCAAAGATTTTGTGTCTTTTTGTAGAAGGTTTTCTTTGAGTTTCTGCTTTGCATGAATGAGTTTCAGATTCCTGCTTTCAATGAAAAATTTGAGACTTGTTGGTGTAGTAAAGAATGAATTAATGATGCTTTATTGTGACATGAATCTTTCCCTATTTGAAAAAATCTGTGTCCTTCACACTATATTAGTGGTAAGTCCAGAAGTCTGGAGGCACAATATATTGTTGTCCACAACTGAAAATCCAATAGCTGCCATCTATTTTTGATTCACTACGACTGAGCTAAGGACCAACAAATTTAAAATTCTTCTGAAATGTTCCAAAGGTTCTGTTGAAAAACAATATTTGGGGATTAATTTTCTAGAATCTTGTATAGTGTACTCTTTCATGAGCAAAGTACTAGAGTTGTAATAGAATCCCAGCAAGAGTCATGTTGCTTTTTTGTAATAAAACAGGCCTTATTGTCTGTACACTGGACTTGATACCTGTCTGGAGCAAATTAAGGAGCCCTGAAATGTGAAGAGACACAGCAGATTAGCCAGACTCCCAGGTAGGTGTGAGTGCATGAAGCAGATGACACAGGTCAAGGTGGAAGCAGAGCTTCAAATGAGGTTTGAGAAGGTGGTCTGCTCCTATGGAAATTGGTCTGAGGAACCTGGGATTTTCTTTCTTGATCTCACAAAGGGACATCTGTTGTTCCTTGTGCAGAAATTCTCAAGAAATTCTTCTTTTCCTTTGGTGACTTTTCTTCAAGGTTACAGTCAAAATCACAGCTCTCTTAATGGTTTATAATGGACTGCAATATCAGACTGCTCTTCTGTTGCTTTGGGGCATATGAAAATGTCTCTTTGTTTATTTACAAACTTCATGTTAAACTATTTTTTAGGTTTCCTTTTTGCATCATGTTGGAAATATGCGAGCCTCAGCCTTCCAAGTAGCGGGAAGTACAGGCATGTGCTACCATGCCCAACTAATTTTTGATTTATTGTAGAGAGAGGTCTCATCAAGTTGCCTGGGCTTGTCTTGAATCCATGGGCTCAGGCATTCCACTCACTTTGGCCTCCCGAAGTGCTGAGATTACAGGCTGAGCCACTGAGCCCGGCCATAACTCACTTATAAGTGAAGTTTTGTAATAATTGAGCAATGTCTCGCATTTTCCCCACATGTAGGCCCTGGTAACCACCATTGTATTTTCTCCTCTATGAGTGTAATGTTTTTTGATTTCACACATGCATTATTTTTCTTTGTGTGCCTGGCTCATGTTACATAGCCAATAATCTGATCTGAGAAAAAAAGAAACACAAAAACATGAAATTGTAGATAAATTAAAAACCATACATAAGGAAAAACTGTATCCCATAAAAGCATGGCTAAACATACTTGCACTGCTTAAACAAAATCCTTTTACATAACTAGTTTTCAAATTTTTGCATCCATGAAAAGTAGACATTATGAATTATTAGTATACAATTAGATTAGTGACATTTAAGAAAATAATGAATTGTAATTGCTTATAAAAAGATTTGATAGCCAGGCTCGGTGACTCAGCCTGTAATCCCACGCCTTTGGGAGACTGAGGTGAGTGGATTGCCTGAGCCCATGGGTTCGAGACCTGCCTGGGCAGGCGAGACCTCATATCTACAATAAATCAAAAATCAGCTGGGCGTGGCAGCACGTGCCTGTAATTCCAGCTACTAGGAAGGCTGAGGCAGAAGGATCGCCAGAGCCCAGCAGGTCGAGGCTATGGTGGCGGGGAGCGGCCACTGCACTCCAGTCTGGGTGACAGAGTGAGACTCCAACTCAAAAAAAAAAAAAAAAAGATTTGATGAGAAAATTTTAAGGACTAAGCATTTTGTAAAAAATTTTTTTAATTTTTTGAGATGGAGTCTCACTGTTGCACCCAGGCTGAAGGGCAGTGAAATGCTTGCAGCCACTGTAGTCTTGACTAGCTGGGCTCAGGTGACACTTCCATCTCAGCCTTCCAAGTAGCTGGAACTACAGGCACACACCACGGTTCCTGGTTAACTTTTTTGACTTTTTGTAGAGATGAGGTATTGCTAACTTGCCCCAGACAGTCTTGAACATGTGGACTCAGGCAATTCTCTCACCTCAGCCTCCCAAAGTGCTTGGATTATAAGTATGAGCCACTTCAACTGGCTATGACTAAGCTTTTAAATGATACTACTGAATATTCTTTACTGTTATAAGTAAACTGTTATTTTTACACAAAAGGGAAAGTGGTAATTTAGCCTTAGGAATGAGGAAAAACCCTACATTTATACATACTGGAGCAATATAAATACTATAAAATATGGTATGATACACTGATGTAAAAAGTGAACCACTGGTAATACATATTATTCACATACAAGTTGAGTGAAGTGAAAGGAAATGCTAATGATAACTTTTAGTGTGCAATAAACATAAAAACTAAATATTTAAACAAAAGTGGAAGGCATAATAATCTAACTCATCTCAATATATAAATTCAAGTATGTTATTTCAGAACATTTAAAACTAAAATTATATGTAAACTACTATACTTCAAATAAAAACTTAAAGTACATAATTTAATTCTGGTATTCTATATAAAAATAGAGCAAACACTATAAAATGATAGTTGAAAGGACAAAAGGTAAAAAGAAATTTTTACTATATGCTTGGCAATGCTTTAGGTTTACCTACAGCACTAGGTTCTTTAAGAATGCTATGCAATGAATAGATACATCATTCTATTTTGTAGAATACACATTTAGGCAAATAAAGGTTAAACTTCTAAACTTAATTCATACTAGGAAAATAAAAATTTTGACATAAAAATACCTTGTTGTTAAAAATTTAATCTCATGCTTTGTGCCCTGATAAAATGACTCAGTCCATACTCCTTTAGCATTATGTTTGGAAATCTCCATAAAAATGGGTATTATAATGCAGAAAATACGACATATCTGTATCTAGTGTTCTTGAGGTTTCTGAACCAAATCCCAACAATGCCACTACTCCCCTTACAAATTTCTGGCATGAGACATAAACAGAACTTTTAAAATGACTTCAAATAGGAATCCCTAGAAATATGCCCAGATCTTCCCCAAACCCCCAAAGCAATGGACGAGCAGTCAGATCATTCGGTCCCTCAGAAGACATGAGCACTTTGGCTCTCACACTCAGTGAACTGAAAAGTAAAGTGAGGATGTAGGATTGAAGAGCATAAAGGGTAAACAGAAGATGTCTCTGTGTCAGTAATAGAAACCTAGGCTTCTCAAAATTAGTCTCGTTGGAGCAGAACTTCCCAATTCACATTTCATTTTATTTTTTATTTTATTATTTTTTGAGTAGGAGTCTCACTTTGTCACCCAGGTTGGAGGGCAGTGGCATGTTCCCCGCCACTGCAGTCTCAAACTGCTGGGCTCCAGTGATCCTTCCACCTCAGCCTTTGAAGTAGCTGGAACTACATGTGCACACTACTACACCCGGCTAATTCTTGGTTTATTGTAGAGATGAGATCTCACTAAGTTGCCTGGGCTGGTCTCAAACCCATGGGCTCAGGCAATCCACATGCCTTGGCCTCTCAAAGTGCTGGGATTTCAGACTGAGCCACTGAGCCTGGCCTCCAATCCACATTTTAAAGTCTGACTCCTTGAATATTTAGACCTCTCATCTGTGTCACTGGCACAAGTATTCCCATCTACATGAGTGTATGGCTATTGTCTTCACTTATATTGCAAGGCTCTTTGCTTTTCTCCAGAAAGGTGATCAGACATGGCTGGAGGACTGTCTACCACATGGTCTCCTCCCCCCCAAGACAGCACAGTGGGCTCAGAAGAAAACTCTCAGTGCTCCTAATCTCTTTCTGGAGAGATCTAAAAGAATGAATCATGGTTTCAAAGTTTTGACTTTTTGTGGAGATGACTATTAACTGGTTTTTGTCACTCTGACTGGAATATTGAAGAAAATGAGGGTATATTATGGATGACAGTTTCGTGTCTATTGAATAAAAAATTAAGGTTTTTACAGCACCAGAAATGCTTTAATACCACAGACAGTATACTAGGGAAGCAAAGATTATGGGATCTAAAAATAAATGAGGAAAATCTTTGGGACTCAGAAAATAGAGTCAACACATCCTGACATCATACTTGAGAAGCAGCCACAATCTATAGCCCAAATGATCAATTATTTGGGCTAGATTATTGGTCAGCATGGTAGTTAAGCCTGTAATCCCAGCACTTTGGGAGACGAAGGTGAGAGGATTGCCTGAGTCCAGGGTTTTGAGACCAACCTGGGCAACATGGTGAGAGCTTTTCTCTACAATAAATCACAAAAAAATTAGCCAAGCTTTGTGGCATGTATCTGTAGTTCCAGCTACTTGGAAGGATCGCCCAAGCCCAGCAGGTTGAGGCTGAAGTGGCTTTGAGTAAAAAAGATGTCCAATTTTAACTTTAACATTTGACATCAGCATTGTTAAAATACTCACTTCTCTGCTTTCCTGGAAAACAAAAGTTCATTTGGAAATACTCAAGTGCTTTTCTTGTAGTTTTTTTGTTTTTGGTTTGTGTTTTCAATTTATTATTATATTATTTATATATTTGTGTATATACATATACATACATATATACTTTTTTTAAATTTGAAGGCTCTCTGCCACCCAGGCTGGAGTGCAGTGGCATGACTATGGCTCAACCTAAGAGCTCAGGCAATTCTCTCCCTAATCCTCCTGAGAACATGAAGACAAAATGCACCACCACACCTCGTTTTCCTTGTCTTCTGTAGATATGAGGTCTTGGTACATTGTCCAGGCTGCTCTCAAACTCCTGGGCTCAAGACATCCTCCCACCTCGGCCACCCAAAGTATTGGGATTACAGTCCTAAGTGACCATGCCTCACCCCTTACTGCTTTTAGGTGGTTTGCTCCTTTGTGGTATTATGTAGTTTGACTAATAAAAATACTCTTTTATTTTTCTATTTTTGACACTTTATTTCTAAATTTAGAAACTTATGTCTGGCTTTTGATTATTTTAGAAACTCATAAGTAATCTATTGTTTTCATATATTTTAGTCAAACCACTACATAAATATTGGAGAAGTGTTTCACATATTTGCGTTCAAGTCTCCGTTTACATTGAACTCTCTTTTTATCACTCAAACATCTTTAAACTTTGTGAGTATGTACATTGTGGTCAATGTTTCTGCCCAGGCCAGGTGTGGTGTCTCACACCTAGGACAGTGGGAGGCCAAGGTGAGGTGATTGCCTGAGCCCATGGGTTAGTGACCAGCCTGGACAATTCAGCAAGACATCATCTCTACAATTAATCATAACATTAACCTTGCATACTGGAGTGTGTCTGTAGTTACAGCTACTTGAAAGACTGAGGTGGAAGATTCATCTGAGCCTAGTAGGTAGGGGCTGTGGTGGCTGAAAGCATGCCACTGCATTCCAATCTGGGTGACAAAGTGAGACTCCAACTAAAAAAAAAAAATTGCTGCTCACTAGTCCTGTTACCAGTTCAATCAAATTTAATGTTTATCCCATACATTTTATGTTGCTGATTTGTTATATTTCTAATTATGTTTTATTTGACTGTTTTCCAAATATTGCTAGTCGAACTTTATAGTGTCTTGTTATTTTCACATTTTTTTTCTCACTGTATAGTCAGTCCATGAAGAACATGGTTGTGACCTGCAAAAGTCCACTTTTTTAAACAAATACATTGAAAGTTTTTTTAAATTTTTTTTGACAATTTGTGATCATTTAAAACAAACTCACAAACCACATGTTTATGAATATATTTTATCAAGTTAATGTATCATGAGCACATTAGTATATTGTAGTATAATTTGACATTTAGTACCATGAAACATACAAATCTATCATACAAATGTAAACTTAAAATGTATGCATTTACAGTTTATTCATAGCATCATTAGCAGTTGGGAAAAGTGTAAATCAATGTAAAGATGAAGTACTAATTTATAAGGGCATAAAATTAAATAACATAGTGTATAAATAATTTTGTGGACATGTCCTGCTGCCATGTGGTGAATATAAGCATTGTGAGATCCTGTTCCATACACCAAGTAATGCTAATTTTTCCATAAGAGCACTTGGTCTCCCCAGAGTAAATCAAGGAAATTATGAAAAATAATTGCATATATGACAAAAAGTTGGGAAGGTAAGGGTATCATGATATAAATCTTGAAGACATTCCAGAGCCCAGAGGCGATACCAGAGGAACTAGCAGCCAATGACTTGATGGGACAAGTGCTTCCAACTCAGTTCCAGGTGACTGGAAAGGAAATAGAAGAGGCTGGGCATGGTGGCTCATCCCTATAATTCCAGCAGTTTGGGAAACAAAGTAGAGTGGACTGCCTGAGTCTGGGGCTTCCAGGTCATCCTGGGCAACTTGGTGAGACCTTCTATTAACAAAGAATTCAATAATTGGTTGGGCATGGGACATATGTTTGTGGCCTCAACTACTCAGGAAGCTAAAGGGGCAATACAGCCAAATCCCATGACCTCGAGGTTGAGTGGCCAGGAGCCTGCCACTGCAGTCCAACCTGGGGAGTAGAATGAGACTCCAAACTAAAAAAATAATAATGAAGAGCAGCAGTGCCAGTAAACACATTGGCATTACACAAGCTGGCAGAAGGGTTCTGAGACTAGAGATTGCTTTGACTTCTTTTGAAACAGAGCCTCATTACAGTAGGGGTCCCAAACTAAAGCCAATGGTGGCAGCAGAATAGCTATCATGTAGCCACGTTTTTAGAGAAATGAAAATGTAAAAGTGTCAGAAGTTAAAGTATGTTTCTGCCAAGCTACACTAACTGTCCCAACTCTCTTGCATTTTTTAAAAAATCTCCTCTAGCTTTTCCACCTCTCCCACCTAAGACAGTGAGATCAGACATACTTCCACCTCATTCTCAAACTCTTATGGTGAAGATGGCAAAGATGAAGTACTTTATGATAACCTACTTTCATTTAGTGAATAGGAAGGATATGTTTTCTCCTTTACAATTTTCTCTTTTTCTTTTCAATCCAGGGTGTACCTGTGCAGGCTTATTACATGGATATGTTGTGTGATGGTCAAGTAGAAGCATCTGTTGAAACCATCACCAAAACACTGCAGACAGTTTCCAACAGGCAGTTTTTAAACACTTGGCTCCCTCACACTTCACCAGTTTCTGGGATCTACCAGTCTCATCTTTATGCCTGTGTGTACCCAGTGTTTAGCTTTCACTTATATGTGAGAACATGCAATATTTACTTTTCTTTTTCTATTTAATTTACTTATTGTAAGAATACTGTATATACTAGATATAATATACATAATATGCTAATGAATTGTTTATGTGGAATCCACAACAATGTGGTTTTTTCATTCTGAAATTGTTGTCTTTCACATACAGACACAAACTCACTGTAAGAGGAACATTTATTTCATTATACAGAGCATTTATTACACATCAAGCACTGTTTTTGCTCACTTTGTTTTATTGCACATCAGGCACTGTGTTTGTTCACTTTGTTGGAATGTCAAAAATAA
Source organism: Carlito syrichta (assembly GCF_000164805.1). Taxonomy (NCBI): domain Eukaryota; kingdom Metazoa; phylum Chordata; class Mammalia; order Primates; family Tarsiidae; genus Carlito; species Carlito syrichta. Next base: position 62,501 of record NW_007259405.1, read on the forward strand.
GATGAAAATTAAACCCCTAGATTTATAACACTCCTAAGTTTTCACTGAACAAATTAGTCTAGTAAAGCCAATAAAAATCAGTTGTTGAGAGCAATGCCTGAGCTCAGGTGTTGAGGATCAGCCCGGGCAACTTGGCAAGACCTCATCTCTACAATAAATCAAAATATTAGCCAGGTGTGGTGGTGCTTGACTGTAGTTCCAGCTACTTGGAAGGGTGAGGTGGAAGAATCACCTGATCCCAGCAGGTCATCAAGGATTCAGTGGCCATGAGCATGTCACTGCACTCCAGTCTGGGGCACAGAGTGAGATTCCAACTCAAAAAAATTTGATTTTTCTCACAGAGAATGGAGATCAGCTATAGTATTTTCCAGTTCCAAATTGCTCATGACTTTAAAATGTCCTTTGAGGCACAAGGATCACTAATCCAACATAGGATGGAATACAAAATAATTTTCTGTTTAAAGTATTACTAAATATTTTTGTTAAACTTTAAGATGATACTTCCCTGTCAGAAAACCAAAACCATCCCACGCCTCATCAAAAGAGGAGAAATAAAAAATAATCAATTGTTACTATGAGAAGTAAAAAGAAGAACATGAACATTATTCAATGACATTCTTTAGATGTGGCAAAAAATAAAATATACTAAACAAAGTAACTAAATACACCCATTGTGAATTACATTTTCACAGTGCTTTCTAACACCATTCAATTGCATTTTTAAAAATTTGGCCAGGCTCGGTGGCTCAGTCTGTGATCCCAGCACTTTGGGAGGCTGAGGTGAGTGGATTGCCAGAGGCCACAGGTTCGAGACCCACCTGGGCAACTTGGCAAGACCTCATGTCTACAGTAAATCAAAAATTAGCCAGACATGGCAGTGCACACCTGTAGTTCTGGCTCCTTGGAAGGCTGAGGCGGAAGGATGGCCAGAGCCCAGCAGGTCGAGGTTGCAGTGGCCAGGAGCAGCCACTGTGCTCCAGTCTGGGGGAGAGTACGACTCCAACTCAAAAAAAAAAAAAGATTCTTGAAATTTCTAAGTAGGCTAATTAATTTTCACTTTATGAACGTATCCTTGCAAGTCAAGTCAAAAAGTGGATGTCCATAGGAAGATTAGGAACTAGAAGCCATTAGATATTAGTAGAATAAATTGAATGTGAGGAAGATAAACCTGGTTTACTTTCAGATTTTAAATTGTTTCTTTTGTACCAACAATGTCTTTTTGAATTTAGGCATATATTCACACACAAGCACTCAACTTCCTCTTCTTTAGCTCTTGTATGCATAACTTTTGAGTGATAATTTTGTTATTTCATTCAGTATAAATAACACAAGTCTTCATGTGCATGGTAGACTAAGGAAAGTATAATTTCTACATAATATATACAATTTACAATAGTCAGGATTCAGAGACATGTCTTATCATTATGTTCCTGTATAATCTTTATTACAATAATCAAAATGATGCATAACTAATATATATTATATATATATAAAAGTTGAGTTACATCAGTACTGTATGCTACATCTTGATATAGCATTTTCCAGTCATTACAGATACTGAAAATTTAGAGTATAAATACTCTGATGTGAAAACTTGGAATAATAGTGAAAAGTTTTATCCCATTCTTCCCATCTACAGGGTTTACCAAAATTTAGATGCTCATATGTCAACCAAGTATTGAATGAGAACTAAAGGCTTTATCACATTCCTCTCATTTATATAGTTTCTCCTCAGTATGGATTTTCACATGTCCATCAAGTTGTATATGAGAGCAACAGGCTTTACCATATTTTCCACATTTATAGAGTTCCTCTCCAGTATGGATGATCATGTATCTGGCAAATTCATTGTGAAGAGTGAAAGGCTTTTTCTTGACATTGATAGGGTTTCTCTTCAGTATGAATGGTCTTAAGTCCAGCAAATTCTTTATGAGTGTGGAAGGCTTTGCCACATTCTTCACATTTGTAGAATTTCTCTCCAGTACAATTGGTCATATGTCCAGCAAATCTTTTAGGAGCTTGAAAAGCTTTGTCATATTCTTCACATTTGTAGGGTTTTTCTCCTCTATGGATTCTCTGATGTTCAATAAGACTGGAGTACTGAGAAAAGTCTTTGCTACAGTCTTCACATTTGTAGGGTTTCTCTCCAGTATGGAATCTCTGATGTTGAATTAACTTTGAGTAGCAATGAAAGGCTATGCCATATTCTTCACATTTGTACAGTTTCTCTCCAGTATGGATGGTCATGTGTCCAGCAAATTCTTTGGGAGAGTGACTTTGACACATTCTTCACATTTGTAGGGTTTTTCTCCAGTATGGATCATAGTATGTTGAGTAAGGTCTGAACAAGTGTGAAAGGCTTTGCCACATTCTTCACATTTATAGGGTTTCTCTCCACTATGGTCCCTTTGATGTTGAATAAGATGTGAGTACTATAAAAATAATTTGTCACATACTTGACATTTGCAGGGCTTATGCACAGTATGGATTCTCTGATGGCGAATGAGATGTGAATTCCAAGTAAAGCTTTATCACATTCTTCACATTTATAGAGATTCTCTCCAAAAAAAAAAAAAGAATTTTCCAATGTTCAGAATGGCATGAGTAATAGCTAAGGACTTTGTTACTTTTTCACTTTTGAAGGCTCTTTCTCCACTCTGGATTCTTTCATGTCTGTTTAGATAAGATGATTTCCTAAACACTTTCCCACATATATTTTGTACATTTTCTCCACTAATTTCTTGTTGTTCACTACATTTGGGAGACTGCTTAAACATTTTGCCATATTCATGTTTGGGAGCCATTTCAGAAATATGTATACTCTGGTGGATAAGGAATTCAGAGTGTTGTTGAAAGACTTTCCCACACTTGTTACATTTGTAATGGTTACTTACAATAGAACATCCTATCTGCCCTTCACCCTCATGCAGGCTTTCCAAAGAATTTATTAAGTATAAGTTCTTAAGGCCAAATCTTTCATATCTTCCCACTGGAACCTTTATAAGCAAGTCTTCTATGCTCTTGTCTGGTAACAGGCCCTTAGTGTAATGAGAAGTCACAGCTGAAAATCATGAAAATAACAATTTACTTTACATACTAGACTCAGGTGAATATCCTTTAAAAATCAAACATAAGCTGGGCTCGGTGGCTCAGCCTGTAATCCCGCAACTGTGGGAGGCTGAGGTGAGTGGGTTGCTGAGCCCGCAGGTTCAAGACCCACCTGGGCAACTTGGCGAGACCTCATCTCTACAATAAATAAAAAAAAGTAGCCGGGCATGGTAGTACGCGCCTGTAGTTCCAGCTACTTGGAAGGCTGAGGCGGAAGGATAGCTGAAGCCCAGCAGGTCAAGGCTGCAGTGGCCGGGAGTGGCCACTGCACTCCAGTCTGGGTGACAGAGTGAGACTCCAACTCAAAAAAAAATCAAACATAATATGTCTATGACATAAGCATGATGAAAAGTAAAAAAATCACAGATTTCCACTCCATATATATATCCTTAAGGAAATATTTACCACAATGCCTTTTTGAAAACTCAAAAACAGATAAGAAATTACAGGATCCCCACTGAACCCAATGTTAAAAAGAGTTACATGGAAGAGGAAGTTTAGTTATTTTGCCACCGTAAGCTCTATTCCTTCACAAAACAGTATGATGAAATCAGATGAAAATTTCTAACTCTTGATTTCTTCCTCAGGGAGTAAGCAGGTGATGGAGCTTGAGTCCATACTACGCTTTGGGTGTTGCCCAAAGGCTGGTTTCTCTCTCAGTTTACAGAGTACTGAAAAAGATGGTGGTATAATTTGTATAATAGGTTGCATCTGTTGAGACTAAAGGAAAATTATTCTTATAGCATCAGACAGACTGCAGTACCATAGAAAGACCACAGATATAGCAAATAACTTGATCAAACTATTTAACTGGAAGAGTACATGCATAATGCCAGAGAAGACACATCCTGAGAACAGGTATGAGAGGCTCCCAGAATCTCTAACTTAGTGTTAGTGCCACAATATCTAGATAAAATAACTTCATAAACATTATGACAGGTATCTCTTTTTCAAATACCCAAATTCCAACAAAGTATCCCAAAGCATACAAAGAATCAGAATAAAGGACTCAATTACAGTACAATAACAAGATAAATCCAGAATTCAATTGCAACAAAATCAGTTGATGGTCTTTAAATTTGTAGATTGTCTCCAATGCTCTAATACCAAATAAAGTGTTTGCTGATTAAAGTCTTTAGACCTTTTTTTTTTACATTTGTACATTCAAAAGATGTTTGGTTTAAGTAAAGATAATGGTACTCTTTACATCTGTAAATTTCTCAACATGTCTGTATAGTTTATATCTTGATATAAGATTTTACAGTCATTGCAGATACTGAAAATTTAAAGTATAAACCCTCTGATGTTGTGAAAACTTGGAATAACAGTGAAAAGATTTATCCCATTTTCCACATCTACAAGGTTTACCAAAATATAAATGCTCATATGTCAACATACACAGAAGACATACACAGGCCCTGACAAAGAATTTTAAATGACCAGCTTAATGAGACTTAATAAGCTATAAATACAGATAACCAAATGAAACCAGGAAAAAAAATCAACAAAGAGATTAAAAAACTATTAAAAATAAGAATTTGTACTGTAGTTCCAGCTACTTGGAAGGCTGGGGCAGAAGGATCGCCAGAGCCCAGCAGGTCGAGGCTGCGGTGGCCGGGAGTGGCCACTGCACTCCAGTCTGGGAGACAGAGTGAGACTCCAACTCAAAAAAAAAAAGAATTTGTGGAGTTGAAAATTGCAAAAAATCTGACAGATTTTCAAATGCAATGAAGCAAAAAAGGAAAATCAACAAGTTGATTGGAATTGAACTAGGATAAATACAAGCATAGTCAGACAAGCTACTATCAAAATTTTGGCATAAATGTGGTGGCTCGCAAATGTAAGCCCAGCACTTTGGGAGGCCAAGATGAAAGAACTTCCTGAGTGAGGAGTTTGAGACCATCCTGGCAAACATGGTGAGGCCTGGCATTTAAAATAAATCAAATAATTAGCTGGCAATGATGCCACACACCTGTATTTCCAACTACTTGGAAGGTTGAGGCACAGGAATCCCAGAAGCTCAACAGGCCAAGACCGCAGTAGCTATGAGTGTGCCACTGCACTCTATCCTGGATGACAGATTGAGACCCTTGACTAAAAAAATATAAGATTCAAAAAGCATAGACAAAGCTGGGCTCCGTGGATCAGCCTGTAATCCCATGCCTTTGGGAGGCTGAGGTGAGTGGATTGCTTGAGCCCGTGGGTTCGAGACCCACCTGGGCAGGCGAGACCTCATCTCTACAATAAATAAAAAATTAGTCAGGCATGGTAGCACGTGCCTGTAATTCCGGCTACTCGGAAGCCTGAGGCGGAAGGATCGCTGGAGCCCAGCAGGT
>NW_007259405.1:67964-77696 GCF_000164805.1 Carlito syrichta
GCGGCCACTGCACTCCAGTCTGGGCGACAGAGTGAGACTCCAACTCAAACAAAAAAAAAGCATAGACAAGAAGAGATGCTTATAAGAAAGAAAAAAAAATTGGTGCATTATGTACAACGATGCTCCCAAGACATTATCAGTTGACTTTTCAATAGAAATGTTGCAGGCTAGAAGGAATTTGGGCTATACAGCAAACATGCTGAATGAGCAAAAGCTACAAACTGAGAATACCATGCTGAGCAAAATTGTTCAAAAATTTTAAAAAAAACAAAACCTTTTCAAATTTAAAAAAAAACTGAAAAATTTACTCACTAGGCGTCCCCCACAAAAAATGTTAATGGAAGTTCTTCTCATTGAAAACTAAATATTCTAGAAAACATCACAAAATTAATTATAACTTTTTACAAGTGGCAGATACAGGGAACACAAAAATATCCTATAATTATCTTCCTAGAGAGTCAGCCCCTTTGTGTACAAGTTTTGAACACTATGTAAGTGTTCTAAAAATCATCAGCATGCGTGTTTCAGCTGGTGATGTTGTTAGAGACTGCACTGCAGAAGAAACATCCTGAGTTGTGGTAAACACATGACTGGGAAGATATGCATACTAATCAATATAATATAATTCACATTCAATATAATACTTGCCAAATTCCCCAAGTTATTTCTTCCAGAGATACAAAGCAAGCAACCCTAAAACTCACATCAAAACTCTAAGGTCCATGAAAATGCTACAGTAATTGAAATAGTTTAGTGCTGTTATAAGGCAGACAGTTACACTGGAAAATAGACAGGAGAGAAATAAATCATTACATTTAGATTAAAATGGAAGAGTTATTTTCACACCAATATTTACTGTAGCATTATTCACAAAAGCTAGCAACTGAAAACAAGTGAAACATATTTCATCAAAGAATACAATTTCAAATGCAGACAATAAAATATTATTCACCCTTTAAATAGCAGGATATCTTATAGTATCTACATGTAGAATAAATCTGGAAGGGATTATTCTACTTGAAATAAGCCAGTAACAAGAGGCACATACCGCTGTATTGAAAATGTTTCACACACAAACATGATATACACTCATTGATAAGTGTATGATGAAAATAGGAGAATTTCCATGACTCCTCACCTAGATAAGATAAAATGACCCCTAACCAAAAATTATATCAATTATAACAAAAATAAAATGTATACAACCATGTAAGTACTTACATAATCTTTTTGGAAAAAAACACATTTCTGATTTATATTTCAATATTGGGCCCATTCTCTAAATTAGAACAGAGTTCTATAGAGTTGAACGTGGTTATCACTTTAACCATAATTAACTGATTCATGAGCATAATTATCTGATGTGAGAAGAAAATGCTAAATCAGCACAAAAAAAGAAATTGAAGATAGATAAAAAATAAAAATAAGAAAAACTGTGCCCCATATAATCATGTATAAACATAGGTGTACTGCTTAAACAGAATCCTTTTACATAATGACAATTTTCACTTTTGATTTGGCATCCTTGAAAAACAGACATTATGAATCATTAGCATGTAATTAGGTTAGTGATACCTAAGAAAACAATGAATTTTAATTACTCATAAAGAGATTTGTTGAGAAAAAAAAATTTTTTTTTTGAGTTGGAGTCTCACGCTGTCACCCAGACTGGAGTGCAGTGGCCGATCCCAGCCACCGCAGCCTCGACCTGCTAGGCTCCGGCGATCCTTCTGCCTCAGCCTTCCGAGTAGCTGAAATTACAGGCATGCGCTACCACGCCCAGCTGATTTTTTTATTTATTGTAGAGATGAGGTCTTGCTGCCCAGGTGGGTCTCGAACCCATGGGCTCAGGCAGTCCACTCACCTCAGCCTCCCAAAGGCGCGGGATTACAGGCTGAGCCACTGAGCCCAGCGTGTTGAGAAAAACTTAAGGACTAAGAATTTAAATGATTTTACTGAATCTTTGCTATAAATATTCTACTGTTACTTTTATGCAAAAAGGAAAGAAATAATTCAGTATTTAGGAAGGAAGAAAAACCTTATATTTATAAATACTGCAGGCATCCTGAGTATTATGAAATATAGAACACAGTGATGTATAAAATGAACCATCGGGAATACATATTACTATTAACATACGGGTTGAGAAATATGAAGGAAAATGGTAATGATAACTTTTCACATGCAATAAACAGAAAAAATTAATAAACAAAAGTGAAAGACTTACTAATTATCTAGCACACCTCTAACATGATATATAAATTCAAGCATATATTTCAGAATTTTTAAACCTAATATGATATGTAAACTAATCTACTGCAAATTAAAAACTAAAAGTAGATAACTTAGTTCTAGTATTCTATATAATAGAAGAGCAAAAATTATAAAATAATAGTTTAAAGGACAAAAGGGAACAACAAATTTTTTACTATATACTTGGCAATGTTTTGGGTTTAACTACAGCATTACATTTTTTTGAATGCTAAGATGTGAATAGATGAATCATTCTATTTTATACTGGACACATTTAGGCAAATAAAAGCTAAACTTCTAAGCTGAGTTCAAACTAAGAAAATACAAATATAATGTAATAATTCATTGTTTTAAAAACTTCAATATCCTGTTTCATGCCCTGATAAAATGACTCAGTCCAAACTCCTTTAGCATTATGTTTGAAAACCCCCATAAAACTAGATATTATAATGCAGAAAACACATCACATATCTGTATCTAGTGTTCATGAGATTTCTGAACCAAACCACAATGCCACTACTTCTTCTATACACTTCTGACATGAGACATATATAGAACTTTTAAAATGACTTGAAAGAGGAATCCCTAGAAATATGCCCAGATTTTCCCCAAACCCACAAAGCAATGGATGAACAGTCAGATCATACAGTCCCTCACAAAACATGAGAACTTTGGTTCTCACTCTGAACGTGCTGGGAGTGCACTGAAAAGGAACAAGATGGAGGATGGAAGAGTCTAGTAGGATTGAAGAGTCTAAGAATAAACAGATGTCTCTCTGTGTCAGCAATAGAAACCTAGGCTTCTCAAAATTATTCTCATTAGTGAAGAGATTCACTGTCCATGTTGTAAAGTCTGGCATCATCATGGACATTTGAATATCTCATCTGTGTCACTGGCACAAGTATTCCCATCTATGTGATTGTATGGCTGTTGTCTTCTCCCCTTTATATTCCAGGGCTTGCCTCTACAATAAATAAAAAGATGAGGCAGGCATGGTAGCACATGCCTGGACTTCTGGGTATTTGGAAGGCTGAGGCAGAAGGATCACTGGAGCCTAAAAGCTGACACTAGGGTGGCCATGAGAGTCTCATTGCATTCCAGCCTAGGTGATGGAGTAAGACTAAACCTCAAAAAAGAAAAAGTCAGAAATTAAACATTGCATTTATTTCTCACCATAAGGAAAGAAAACAAAATTAAAAGTCAAAGAAAAACAATAAAATCAAAAAATATGTGCCAGTTAAGCAATACACTCTCAAGAGTCAAGAGATTTAGGCAGCCGGGCTCAGTGGCTCAGCCTGTAATCCCGCACCTTTGGGAGGCTGAGCTGAGTGGATTGCCTGAGCCCGCGGGTTGGAGACCCACCTGGGTAACTTGGTGAGACCTCATCTCTACAATAAATCAAAAAATCAGCCAGGCATGGTAACACGCGCCTGTAGTTCCAGCTACTCAGAAGGCTGAGGCGGAAGGATCGCCGGAGCCCAGTAGGTCGAGGCTGTGGTGGCTGGGAGCGGCCACTGCACTCCAGTGTGGACGACAGAGTAAGACTCTAACTCAAAAAAAAAAAAAAGAGAGATTTAGGCTAGGTGTGGTGGATCATACATGCAATCCCAGTACCTTGGGAGGTTGAGGTAGGTCATTTGCTTGCGCCCTGGAGTTCAAGACCATCCTAGACAACATAGAAAGAACTCAACTCAATCCACAAAAAATGAAAAATGTAGCCAGACATGGTGGCACATGCCTGTCATCACAGTCACTCAATAGACAGAAGAGGAAGGGTTGTCTGAGCCCAAGAGGTTAAGGATGTTTTGAGTCAGGATCATTTCACTGTACTCTAGCAAGGATGACATGATGAGACCACAACTCAAAACAAGTCAGAAGATTATTATTATTAATTATTATAATAAAAATGTCAACTGTACCCACAGTGATATACAAATTTAATGTAATTCCTTTGAATAATTCAGTGTTTTTTTTAAAACACATTTTTTAGTCCTAAATTTACATAGAATCTCAAGGACCTACAAATACCTAAGAAAGCATTAGCAGCCGGGCCCGGTGGCTCAGCCTTTAATCCCAGAGCTTTGGGAGGCCTAGGTGAGTGAATTGCCTGAGCCCGCGGGTTCGAGACCCACCTGGGCAACTTGACAAGACCTCATCTCTACAATAAACCAAAAATTAGCTGGGCGTGGTAGTGCACACCTATAGTTCCAGCTACTTGGAAGGCTGAGGCAGAAGAATCGCTGGAGTCCAGCAGGTCGAGGCTGCAGTAGCCGGGAGAGGCCACTGCACTCCAGTCTGAGTGAGAGAGTGAGACTCCAACTGAAAAAAAAAAAAAGAAAGAAAGAAAGCATTAGCAATAAAAGATAAAGTACATGTATCACACTTCCTGATTTTAAAACATATGACTAAGTTCCAGGAATAAAACATGCAGTCTTGCATGCAAAAAGACAGATAATGGGAAAAAAATGGAAAACCTCAGTATAAATTTTACAAATACAATTAAATAATCTTTAACAAAGTTGGCATGGCCACACAATGGGGAAGTGAAGCTTCTTCAATGAATGGTGTTGGAAAACTGGCTATCCAAAAAAAAACAAATAGAGATGGGCTCTTGAATCATGTAAAAAAATCTATCCAAAATGATTGAATGCAAACACTATGAAGTTATTAAAACCAAATATAAGATGAATGTTAAGACACTGGCCATGACAGTGCTTTGTTAGATAAGACTAAAAGAATAAGCAACAATGAAAAATACAAAACGAACTACTCAAAGTTAAAAAAAATTATCATAATAGAAAAAAAAATCAATGAATTAATAGTGTCCCATACAGACTGAAAACATGTATTATCCTGTGACCAGCAATCCCTCTTGAGGGTGTCTATCCAAAGATAGAAAACAGAACCTGAAAAAGACGTGTACATCCATGTTTATGGCAGCATTATTGACAAAAGTCAAAAGGTGGAAGCAACCTAAATGTCCTCTAAATAATGAATGAACAGAGAAAATATGGAACCCTTAAAAACAGAAATCTTGTCATGTGTTATGTAAAAATAAATCTTGGGGACTTATATTAATGTAAATAAGACAGTATCAGCTGGATGTGGTTGCTCATGTCTGATTACCCAGCACCTGAGCCCAGCAGTTTAAGGATATACAGTATGCCAAGACTTTGTGCCTAAAAAAAATAAAAATAAAAAATAGCTGGACATAGAAGCACCATTCTTAATCCCAGTATTCAGGAGGTGAGGTTGCATGATCACCTGAGCCAAGGAGCTCAAAGCTGTAGTAAGCCTTACCTGAGCCACCACACTCCCACCTGGGTGACAGAGACCACAACTCACAAAATAAAACAAAGCATTAACAGGGATTTGGAAAACATACTTGAAAATGATATCGTTCTTAGTAATTTTTTTTATGACTACAGGAACAAAAGCAAATATAAACAAGTTGGAAACATCAAACTAAAAACCTTCTGCATGGTAGAGAAGAGGAAAAAGGCTTACAGGACAAAAGAAAATATCTTCAAACCATATACCTGATGAAATGTTAATACCCAAAATACAAAAAAATTACACAAATCAAAGGCAAAAACAAGAAAATGAAAATCACCTGACTAAATAGTAGCCCCAAAATGAATAGTTATTTATCCCATGAGAACACTCAAATTGCCAACAGGTATAGGACACAGCAGTCAATGTCACCAATAGAGGCAATTTTAAATCACATAATGATAATATGCTATCTCACACCTGTTAGGATAGCTAGTATTAACCAGAAGACAGATAACTGTTGATAAGGATGTGATAGAAAAAAAAATCCTGTATAATGTTGGTAAGTTTAAAATTGGTTAAAAAAAGTTAAAAATCATTATCAACATTCTTTTAAAAATAAAAACAGGCCTGTTATCCCTGCACTTTGGGAGGCTGAAGCAAGTAGATTGCTTGAGAGACCCACTTTCAAAACTTACAGGCTTTGTCATACCTCAAAGAACTCAGTGATGGTCTTTCAGGTTCTGCCACCGCTCTCCCAGCATGATGGAAGACTGTGAAAACATCATCATACCTCGTTGGTCTCATAGAAAAAAGCCTTCATTTTTCAAAACAATCTATATGCTAAAAGAATCTAAGAAGAATGAAGTCCTTCCAGATTAAATATCATGATGCTTGGCATACTTCACCAATGTATTAATAATTAAAAATTTAGGCTGGGTGTTGTGGGTCAAGCTTTAGGAGGCCCAGGTGAGGGGATTGTCTGAACCCAGGTGTTTGAGAAGAGCCTGGACAACTTAGTGAGACTTTGTCTCTACAAGAAATTTTTAAAAATTAGCCTAGCATGGTAGCCACTGCACTACAGCCCAGGCGACAAGAGTGAACTCCAATTAAAAAATTTAAGCTGGGCTCGGTGGCTCAGCCTGTAATCCTGTGCTTTGGGAGGCTGAGGTGAGTGGATTGCCTGAGCCCACAGGTTTGAGACCCGCCTGGCCAACTTGGTGAGACCTCATCTCTACAATAAAAAAATAAAAAATCAGCCGGGCAGGGTAGTGCGTGCCTGTAATTCCAACTACTCGGAAGGCTGAGGCAGAAGGATCGCCAGAGCCCAGTGGGTCGAGGCTGCAGTGACTGGGAGCGACCATTGCACTTCAATCTGGGCGACAGAGTGAGACTCCAAATCAAAAAAAAAAAATTGATATTATACAGAAAAAATGTGTCACCAGGCACCTTAATCGAGTGAGTAAAATTAATATCAATTGCAATATGACATATCAGTATCAGGTGACAACGCACAGATGACACCACAGGAGTACTATAATGTTACTGGTGAATAAAAACATTATAATGTAAATTTAACAATTAACAGCATATATTTTATGCTGAATTCCAGCTACAGGCATCTCCCAAGTTCTGTAATCTCTAAATGTGTTTTTATACTGTCTTTCTTAAAACATCCTAAAGAGTCAGTCTCTTCTAATTATCCTTTTTTTCTGAGTTGGAGTCTCACTCTGTCACCCAGGCTGGAGTGCAGTGGCATGCACACTCACAGCCATCCTGTGTTGACCTTCTGGGCTCCAGCAATCCTTCTGCCTGAGCTTTCTGAGTAGCCAGAACTACAGACACACATTACTATGCCCAGCTGTTTTTAAAATTATATTGTAGAGACAAGGTCTCACTAAGTTGTCTCAACCCAGCAGGCTCCCAAAGTGTTGGCATTACAGGCTAGCCCACTGAGCACAGCCTAATTATTCTTTATTTAGACCTTCTGGAGTTATTCTGGGCAGTACTTCCCATCCTGCTTAAGTGTGCATCTTATTAAGATGCATGGAGCTGATGGAGCATCCAGAAGGAACCTTAATGGTACATGTTTTCACCCTTCACTACCTTCACTGAGGATCTACACCATTTCAAAGAGGAATCTTGGGGACCTTGTGTTTCCCTGTTCTACAGTCACAAGGAAACAATTTTAATACTGCAGATCATAAATTCATGGTGAGAACTGTTCATGGCAGCTAAGGAGAATGAATGAACAGCAGAGAGGAAACTCTGCAATGTTGGGAGAACTGTTTATTATAACCTTTGAATATCACAAGATCAAAAAGACCTGTTAAAAGAAACCTATTAGGCAGGACCATTACAAGAAGAGTATTAAAAGTATGCAAGTAGTAAAAACATGGCATTCCAGTAGGGAAAGTGGATACACACCCTGTCCTGGATACATTTACCTGAGAACCACCCATTTCTTCCACTTCCTCCTTCTTCTCTGGGATTATTTTCTCAGGTGAGATTATCTGGGCAAGTCATGCATATCATGGCCTTTTTGAAAATTTAAACTACTTTTTGAAGTCTAGGGACAGGAAGATCATGGGGTCATGGCCGAAGCCCAAGTTTACGCTTCCACTCCCAAGTGCCTAGACATCTGGGCCCTGATACTGAGAATCCTTATGACCATTAGTATCATCATTGCTCTAGTGTTTGTCATCTTAGTGTTTATTTATTCACTTTAGAGTTGGAGTCTCACTCTGTTGCCCAGGCTAGAGTGCAATGGGTAACATGCAAGACTAACCATTTATTTATTTATTGTAGAGATGAGGCCTCTCCATGTTGCCCAGGCTGGTCTTGGACCCCTGAGCTCAGGCAATCCTCTCATCTTGGCCTGTCAAGGTGCTGGGATTCCAGGGTTGGGCCACCATGTCTGACCTTTTTAGTGTTTCAATACACTGAGGCAACATTGAAGCCATGATCTGCCCATGTCAGGGCCCCATATACACTACTTTCCATTTCCTGTTCCCGTCCCTGACCACATTATACAGCAGCTTGTACTAATACCATCTTCTACAATGCAATCAATAAAGTGCATGTGCTGGTAAAAAAAAAAAAAAAAAACCTGCCAGAATACTGAGATGTAATCCCAGCACTTTGGGAGGTGAGGCAAGAGAATTGCCTATGTTCAGGGGTTCAAGACCAATCTGGGCAACTTGATGAGACCTTATCTGTACAACATATCAAAAAGTAAGCCAGGCATTGTAGTGTGTACCTGTTGTTCCAGTTACTTGGGAGGAGGAAGTAGAAGTATCACCTAAGCCAAGAAGGTAAAGGCTGCAGTGGTCACAAGCCTGCCACTGCACTCCAGCCTGGGCAACAGAGAGACTTCAACTAAAAACCAAAAAAAAAAGAAAGATTTTTAACAATTTTAAAAAATTGACCAGGTTCGGTGGTTCAGCCTGTAATCCCAGCACTCTGGGATGCCAAGGCAAGTGGATTACCTGAGCCTGTGGGTTCAAGACCAGCCTGGGCAACTAGGTGAGACTTCGTCACTACAATAAATCAAAAATTTGCTGGGTGTGGTAGCACATGCCTGTAGTTCTGGCCACTTGGAAGACTGGAGCAGAAGGACTGCTGGAGCCCACAGGTCACTGCTGGGTTGGCTGTGAGTGTGCCACTGTACTCCAGCCTGAGTGACAGAGACTCTAACTCAAAAAAAATTTTTTTAATTAAATGAAAAAAAAAAGATGGATAACCTTGAAGCCCAGTTTCATCATGTGTCCTTATCCAGTGATAAAATTAATTTTCCTAAGATTCAAATAATAATTCTCATAAAAGAAATGTTAGTAACCTATTTTCTAACAAAAGAAAGCCAGGCAAGTTGAGCAGTTAGTTATTAGCATAGAAAATTGTGTACAGCTGGGCTCGGTGGCACAGCCTGTAATCCCAGCACTTTGGGAGGCTGAGGTGAGTGGACTGCCTGAGTCCACGGGTTGGAGACCCACCTGGGCAACTTGGCAAGACCTCATCTCTACAATAAATCAAATATTAGCCAGGTTTGGTGGCACACACCTGTAGTTCCAGCTGAGGAAGGCTGAGGTTGAAGGATCACTGGAGTCCAGCAGGTCAAGGCTGTGGTGACCGGGAGAGGCCACTGAACTCCAGTATGGGCGATGGAGTAAGACTAAAACACAAAAAAAAGAAAAGAAAATTATGTAC
>NW_007259405.1:77741-86559 GCF_000164805.1 Carlito syrichta
CCTTCCAAGTAGCTGGAACTACAGGTGTGCGCTACCACACCCAGCTAGTTTTTTGATTTATTGTAGAGACAAGGTCTCACCTAGTTGCCCAGGCTGTTCTTGATCCCACAGGCTCAGGTAATCCACTTGCCTTGGCCTCCCAAAGTGCTGGGATTACAGGCTGAGCCACTGAGCCCGGCCTTGTACAGGGATCTTAATGCCACATTCTTATAATGTTGAAACTAAAAAAAGTCTAAATTTCTATCAAAAAATGAACAGTTAAACAAATAAACTTTGAAATGCAGTTATGTAACCAGTTCCCCAGAAACTGGAACAGACCTAGAAACCAGCATATGCTTCAAAGAATAGATGAGCAGAGGAGGGTGAGAACCATAAAATATAAGCCAAAGACACCAAACTACAAGCGCCCAGTTCTGTAAACAGCAGGTGTGGTGCCATCAGGACTGAATTTCTTTTTTTTTTTTGAGTTGGAGTTTTACTCCATCGCCCAGACTGGAGTGCAGTGGCTGCTCCCAGCCACCGCAGCCTCGACCCACTGGGCTCTGGTGATCCTTCCGCCTCAGCCTTCCGAGTAGCCAGAATTATAGGCGTGCGCTACCACGCCTGGCTGATTTTTGATTTATTGTAGAGATGAGGTCTCGCTGCCCAGGCGGGTCTCGAACCCATGGGCTCAGGCAATCCATTCACCTCAGCCTCCCAAAGGCACGGGATTACAGGCTGAGCCACCGAGCCTGGCTAGGACTGAACTTCTAAGACAGTCACCGTGGTGACTGAGAGCACAGTACCTTTGCAGCCACATGCCCAATAGCAGTGCATCTGAACAGAGATCACAAAAGACCCTTCTCCACAAATCCCAACTTAATGATGGAACCCCATATCACAACATGTTTTTACAAGATTTCTGGGCAGGTGTAATCAGAGACCATCACCTAAAGAGGAAACAGGAAGTAGAAAGAGAATATTGAGGAAGGTAAATGGGATGCATGCATTTGACCACAGACCATCCTCTCAAACCGAATTTAAAATGGGAAGAGCTCTAGTGCTGACCTGCAGTCTCTCTGTAATTCCTCGTCTTGTCATCTTCATAGATGCCACATTTTCTTCTTTATTTTTTATTGTTTATTTTTTGAGTGGGAGTCTCACTGTCACCCAGACTGGAGTGCAGTGGCCACTCCCAGCCACCGCAGCCTCGACCTGCTGGGCTCCGGCGATCCTTCCACCTCAGCCATCCGAGTAGCTGGAATTACAGGCATGCACTACCATGCCCAGCTGATTTTTTGATTTATTGTAGAGATGAGGTCTCGCCGCCCAGGCGGGTCTCGAACCCGCGGGCTCAGGCAATCCACTCACCTCAGCCTCCCAAAGGCATGGGATTACAGGCTGAGACACTGAGCCCGGCTTTTCTTCTTTATTTTAAAAAGTCCTGATGAGCTCACAGGTAATTAATCCTGAAGAGGTACATTTTTTACCAAGTATACCAGTAGGGTTTCATTTCCATGACGATGTTTTCCAGTTCTTTCATCGTATTTCACATTGGGAATCATAAAGAAAGCCCTTAGAACGTGTGAAGTGAAAAATGTCATTAACAGCCACATTTTTATACATTAGATACAGTAACATTAAAGCTGGTTCTTTGGGAAATATAAGAATTGCCTGTGAGTTCATGGGAATTTAGGGGCATCAATTATTAGGAGGCTACATGGAAGCAGAAGTGTTCTCAGAGTTCCCAGAGTTGTCTGGACAGAGAAATTCTACAGATGGGCCCCAGTGAGATTGATTTATCCTCACTGCTCTGGGTTAGATACTTTACATCCAAAGAAGAGATGCTAAATTAATGGGTTTCCAATAGCCCCAAAGTGCTCCTCACCTTGAAAGTGCTGGCCAAATCTGAAACAGCATCTGTTCCTGAGGGAACAGGTCACTCTCTGTGTCTCTGAGACTCTGTCCAATCAGGCCTCAGTTAAGATACGCCTGATGAGTTTAAGTGTAAAATACCTGTACCACCATCAGCTTCAAGTTGGTTTCATGTCCACTTAAATTTGTTGGTAAAAATGACCCACTAGACATGTGCCTGGGAGTGGGGTTTAAACGCCTTTGCTCTGAACAGATCCCGAGTGACCCAATAATTCTGCTGCCTTATTCCTCAAAATCCACACCCATGAAAAAGGCACCAGTGAGGGTGACATTTCTAGGAAGCCACATCCTGTGACCCCTGGTGACCCTCTGAAGCTGTGGTGGGATCTGGATGGGGATTCCTCCCAAAGCGGCTGGACTGGGCTCCAATTGGAGAGAGCATTGGGTGGTATCTGGGATATCAGTGATCCCCACAAGTGGTTGAGGAAACAAGTGGGTCTTGGGCTGAGGAGATTAGTGCTCTGGAAGGAGCTGGGTGCATGTGGAGTACATTCTGGGCTTTTCAGGTATGTGACAGGGCGAGTCAGCCCAAAGCATGCCAGGGTGAGGGGCACTCAGGCGTCACACCGACCCTACTGCCCAATTGGCTGTGACCCTCCACTTTGGTCTCCAAACACTCCCCACGGCAACTATGTGGCAGAATTTCAGCAGCCAGCAGGACTTCGCTAGGACAAGGCACACCACCCTATCCCGCCCTCCATGGTTGCTCACCACTTGTAGCTGGTGCAGACTGGGATGGAGTCCTGCAACCCAGCAACCCAACTACCAGGCGCCATTCCTGCTCCAGAATTCTCAGCATGCCCTGCACGGTGCACTACATCCTGCTGCTCTCCCCAACTTCCAGAGAGGGCAGGCATCTCAGCCTCAAAACACTGCAAGAAAAATGTACTTTGAGGTACACATGGGTTTGGTGGCTCATGCCTATAATTCCAGCAACTTGGGTGGCAGAGGTGAGAGAATATCCTGACCCTCAGATTCGAGACCAGGCTGGGTTACTTAGTGAGACCTCATCTCTACTATAAATCCAAAATTAGCCAGGCGTGGTGGTGTGTGCCTGCAGTTCCAGCTACTAGAAAGGCTGAGGCAGAAGGAACACTTAAGCCCAGCAGGCCGAAGCTGCAGTGACCACCACGAGAATGCCAATATACTCCACCTTGGGTGACAGAATGACATTAAAAAAAAAAAAGGCTGGGCTTTGTACATCAGCCTGTATCCCAGCACTTTTGGGAAGCCAAGGCGAGTAGACGTCCTGAGTCTGCAGGTTTGAGATGACTCCAGGCAACTTGGTGAAACATCATCTCTACAATAAATAAAAAATTAGCTGTTCATGTAATCTCAGCAGCTTGGGAGGTTGAGGTAGATGAATCGCTTGAGCTTTGGAGTTTTAGACCAGTCTAGGCAACATAGCAAGACCTTGGTCCACAAAAAATAAAAAAGTAGCCAGACGAGGTAGCATATGCCTGTCATCTCAGCTAATCAGTAGACTGAGGAGGAAGTGTCATCTACCTTCCAGTATGGGTAACAGAGTGAGACTCCAACTCGAGGAAAAAAAAAATTGCTACATGATCTCACTCATGTGAAATCAAAAAAGATTATACTCATGGAGGAAGAAAGTACAATGGTGATCACCAGGACCTGCAAGTGGGAAAAATGGGAGATGTTCCTCAATCAGATTGAGGTGCAGGCAGTGGTATTCTACGCAACTAAATTTCTGAACTTACCACTAATATAGACAGAAGAAAACATGTCAATTCAAAATAGAGAATGCCTCATTTCAAAATGAAGCATCTTTAATTTTTTCTTTTTGATGTTAATAAATCACCAGCTCTTCTTGGATAGCAGGAATCTGAAACTCATTCACACAAAGCAGAAATGTCTAGAAAACATTCTCCAAAAGATGGATATAAAATCCTTAGTGTAAAATATGGATTGTGTGTTAAGACAGTGCTCACATAGAAAAACGAGGTTTCTGTGGTTCTCTAAATAACGTTCTAGTACAGTATCCGCTGAGTGGGGTACAGGCATTCTGACTCCTCTGGAGAGAATTCTATGGCCACATTCTTGAATGTAAACAGCCCCTGAAAACAACAATACATATTTACCAAGTAACCAAGCCTCTAGGTAAAGCAAGAGTGAAGAGAACAGGGTCCAGCTAATATGACAACTAGAATTATGCAATAAGATAATTTGTAACAGAAATATTCCCTAATGCATTAAGTCTGTAAGAAAAGGGATGAAATAAAATCCACTCAGTGTAGACACTCTATTTTTGTGAAAGCATAAGTTTGGATAACTTAGGCATGTACATTTTTCACTGAGATAGTTACATCACACAGAATAATTTGCATATACTGCTCAGATGGAAAACTCTTGTTCTTTCATCTCAGCCTCCCAAAGTGCTGGGATTGCAGGCTGAGCCACTGCACCCAACCAATATAGTAGTTTAAAATGTCAATTTAATAATGAAGAAAAGTGTTTTAGGCAGAAGTCAGGCTAGAGGTGCCTCCCATGGCATGTAACCTCTAAAAGTATATTTATGTATTATTATTATTATTTTTTTTTTGAGTTGGAGTCTCACTCTGTCGCCCAGACTGGAGTGCAGCTGGTTGCTTCCGGCCACCGCAACCTCAACCTGCTGGGCTCCGGTGATCCTTCCGCCTCAGCCTTCCAAGTAGCCGGAATTACAGGCATGCGCTACCATGCCCAGCTGATTTTTTGATTTGTTGTAGAGATGAGGTCTCGCTGCCCAGGCGGGTCTCGAACCTGTGGGCTCAGGCAATCCACTCACCTCAGCCTCCCAAAGGCACGGGATTACAGGCTGAGCCACCGAGCCCGGCTTATTATTATTTTTTGAGTTGGAGTCTTACCCAGTCGCCCAGGCTTAATAACAGTGGCATACTCATGGCCACCCCAGCATCATCCTGATAGGCTCCCGTGTGATCCTTCCACCTCAGGCTTCCAAGCCCTAGTGTAGACCTGTGGTCTCCTTATAATTGCTCATTTTGTCATCTTCACAGATGTCACATTCTCCGATACTTACAAAGATGCTGATGAGCTCATGTGTAATTAATCCTAAAGGGGTACATTTTTCACCAAGTATAGGGTCTCATTTCCATGATAATGTTTTCCAGTTCTTTCACTGTATCTCATATTTGGGAATTTTCGTGGGTTCCCAACGTCCCTTAAGTGCTCCTCACCTTGAAAGTCGCTGCCCCAAAACTGGAATAGCAGCTGTTCCTAAGGGACCAGGTCACCCTCTGTGTCTCTCAACACTGTCTAGTCAGACCTCAGTTGAGATGAGCCTGATGAGTTTAAGTGTAAAATGCTTGCACCACCATCAACTTCGAGTTGGTTTCACGTCCACTGAAATGGGTCAGTAAAAATGGTCCACTAGACGCATGCCCGAGAAGGGGTTTCTCCCTTGCTCTGACCCCAGTGACCCAATAATTCCACTGCCTGATGCCTCAAAATCCACAACCATGAAAAAAGGTGCCAGAGAGTGTAACACTTCCAGAAAGTCACATTCTGCAACCCCTGACAAAGCTCTAAATCTGTGGTGGGATCTGGATGGGGATTTCTCCCAAAGCGGCTGACTGGGGTCTGGTTGGAGAGAGAAGATGGCAGTCGCATAGGTGGTGTCTGGGACAACAGTGACCCCCACAATTGGTTAAGTAAGAGTGGGGCCCTAGACTGAGGAGACTGGTGCTCTGGAGGGAGCCAGGTGTGAGTGATGAAGATTCTGAGTTGCCGCAGGGATGTGGAAGGGCAATTAAATCCAAAGTGGCTCAGCGTGAGGTGCACTCAAGCGTCACACCGTCCCCACTGCCCATCCAGCTGTGACCCTCACATTGGTCTCCGAACCCACTCCCCGTGGCAAAAATGTGGTGGGATGTCAGCAGCCCACAGGATTCTGCAGGGATAAGAAGACCCACCTTGTCCCACCCTCCATGGCTGCTCACTACCTGCAACAGGAGCAGGCTGGAATGAAGTCCTGCAGCCCAGTGACCCAGACACCAGGCACCATTCCTGAGCCAGAGTTTCCAGCATGCCCCACAAGGCGCTACATCCTGCTCCTCCACCATCTTCCAGTGAGGGCAGGCATCTCAACCTCAAAATGCTGCAAGTAAAAGATAATTTTAGGCCAAGTGTAGTGGCTCACCCCCATAATCCCAGCACTTTGGGAGGCAGAGGTGAGAGAAATTCCTGAACCCGTGCATTTGAGACCATCCTGGGTAACTTGATGAGACCACATCTCTACAGTAAATCCCAAATTAGCCGGGTGTGGTGGCACATGCCTGTAGTTCCAGCTATTGGAAGGCTGAGGTGGAAGGATTGCCTGAGGCCAAAATGTTGAGGATGTGGTGACCACGAGAGTGCCACTTCACTACAACCTGGGTGACAGAGTGAGATTCTGAATAATAATAATAAACCCCAAGAAACCAAGATTATGCACTTTTCAGGAACTTGGATGAATTTAGTCTATAAGTGATTGAGCCAGGTACGGTGGCTACTGCCTGTAATCTCAGCACTTTGGCAGGTGGAAATGAGAAGAATGTCTGCGCCCAGAGGCTTCAGACCAGACTGGGCAACTTGACAACACTTTGTCTCTACAATAAATGAAAAAGAAAAATTAGCTGGGCCTGGTGCCATGTGCCTGTTTCCAGCTACCTGGAAGGCTGTAGTGGAAGTATCACCTGAGCCCAGCAGTCTGAGGCTGCAGTGACAAGAGTACTACTATGCTCCAGTTGGGTGACAGAGTGAGAATACAAAAAAAAAGGCTGGGCTCAGTGGCTCAGCCTCTAATCACTGCACATTTGGGAAGCCAAAGTGAATTGGCATGAGTCCACGGGTTTGAGACCAGCCTGGGCAACTTGGCAAAACCTCATCTCTACAATAAACAAAAAATTAACTGGGCATGGTATTGCATGTCTGTAGTTCTGGTTACTTGGAAGGCTGTGACTGAAGGATTGGCAGAGCCTATAGAAAGTTGGTGCAGGAGCAGCTGTGATTGTGCCACTGCTCTCCAGCCTGGGCGACAGAGTGAGACTAACACACAAAAAAAAAAAAAAGACTGAAATTATTCAATGTATTCATTTCTCACCATAAGGAAATAAAACAAAATTTAAAGTCGAAGAAAACTAATGAAATCAAAAAATACATGCAAGTTATGCAACACACTCAAGAGTCAGGAGATTGAGGATGGGTGTGGTGGCTCATGCATGTAATCACGGCACCTTGGGACATTGAGGTAGGTGAATTGCTTAAGCCCTATAGTTTGAAATCAGCCTAGACAACATAGCAAGACACTGATCCACAAAAATATTAAGTAGCAGACGTGGCGGCACATGCCTGTCATCTCAGCTATTCAGTAAACAGAATAGGAAGTGTTGTCTGAGTCCAGGATGTCGAGGATGTTTTGAGTCATCATCATTTCATTGTACTCTGACATGGAAGACATGGTGAGACCCCAAATCAACAGAAGTCAGAAGATCATTGTCACTAAAATGTCAACTCAACCCACAGTGATATACAGATTTAATGTAATTCCTATGAATACTTTACTGATACTTGTCTTTGAGAATATATTTTTTAATTGTAAATCTACATGGAACCTAAAGAGACTATAAATACTTTTTAAAAGTTAGCAATATTGCCTGAGCCCACATGTTCAAGACCCACTCAGGCAACTTGGCCAGACCTCATCTCTACGATAAACCAAAAATTAGCCAGGCATGGTAGCATGTGCCTGTAATTCTGGCTACTTGGAAGGCTGAGGTGGAAGGATCACCAGAGCCCAGCAGGTCAAGGCTGCGGTGGCTGGGAGTGTGCCGCTGCACTCCAGTCTGGGTGACAGAGTGAGACTCCAACTCAAAAATAAAAAGGAAATCCTTAGTGTGAAATAGGGATTGTGTGTTGAATGTCCTTATATAGAAAATCAGGTTTCTGTAGCTCTCTAACATCATATTCCTGTACAATATCTGCTGAGGGGGGTCCAGGCATTCCCACTCTTCTGGAAAGAATTCTTTGGCAACATCCTTGAATGTCAACAACCCCTGAAAACAACAACTACAACAACATATATTTACCAAGTCGTAGTGGACTCTAGGCAAAATAAAAGAGTGAAGAAAACCAGATCCAGGTGACATAATTACATAGAATTATGCAATAAGATAATGTATTGGAGAATATTTCTGTGTTACAAATTAAGTCTGAGAAAAAAAGGATAAAATAAAATTTACTCAGTGTAAACACTATTTTTGTGAATGACACAACATAAATTTGACACCAACAGAGGTATGTACATTTTTTAGTGCTATATTTACATCACACAGAGTAAATTGTATATACTGCTCAGATGGAAAGCTCACGGTGAGTTAAAAGGTCCTAGTCAAATTTCAATGTGTACGACAATGAATTGAATATCTTGTTAAAATGCAAATTCTGATTCAGGAGATATGGAGTTAGCCTGATTTTCTGCACTTTTTTTTCAGTTGGTAGGCCTCATTCTTACCCATGCTAGGGTGTGGTAGCATAATCACAACTCACTGATGCCTCAATCACCTGACCTGAAAGAATGCCTCCTCCATAGCCTCCAAAGTAGCTGGGAGAAATTGGTATCAGGTGCCAAGGCACACAGGTGCAACACAACATCCATGCTGAGATATTATAGGCCAAAAACACAGTAACATATCATCTCAATCTAATAATAAAGAAACATGTTTTAAGCAGAAAGCCACTTCCAGGTATCTCCCATGGTGTATAATGTCTAAAAGTATATTTATATTGTTTGTGTTTAGCATCCTAGAGAGCAAGTCTCTTCTTTTATTTATTTATTTATTTTTGACTTGAAGTCTCACTCTGTCACCCAGACTGGAGTGCAGTGGCCGCTCCCGGCCACCACAGG
>NW_007259405.1:86969-89443 GCF_000164805.1 Carlito syrichta
CCGGAGCCCAGCAGGTAGAGGCTGTGGTGGCTGGGAGCAGCCACTGCACTCCAGTCTGGGCGACAGAGACTCCAACTCAAAAAAAAAAAATTATTCCTTATTCAGATCTTCCTGAGTTGTTCTGGGCGGTAACTGCCATCCTGTGCGAATGTTCATTTTATTAATCATGTTCTCAATAGAGCTGACGGAGCATCATGTGAAATCTTAATCGTACATGTTCCCATCCTTTACTAGAATCTGAGGATATACTCCATTTTTAATTGGAATCTTGGATATCCACACCTTCCCATGTTCCCCAGCTACAAGAGAACATTTTTATACTGCAGGTCATACATTCACGGTGAGAACAGTTCACGGCAACTCGGCAGCATGGATGATGAGAACAGAGGGGGCTCTGGTATGTAGAGAGACATGACCTTCAGAGCCCTTGAATATCACAGAAAGAACAAAAATTGTTGAAACAAACTCATTAGGCAGGATCATCATAAGTAGCAGTATAGGTTTGCAAGTTTAAAAACGACACTCCTTCTGACCTAGGATATATTTACCTGAGAATCTGTCATTCTTTTTCTTTTCCTCCAACTTCTGGGACTTCTTTTTTTTTTTTTTTGAGTCTGAGTCTCACTCCGTCACCCAGGCTGGAGTGCAGTGGTATGCTCATGGCCACCCCAGTGTCGACCTGCTGACCTCAGGGCTCAGACAATCCTTCAGTCTCAGACTCCAAGTAGCTGTAACTACAGTCACATGCTACCACGCCCAGCTATTTTTAAATTTATTGTGGAGACGAGGTCTCACAAAGTTGCCCGGGCTGGTCTTGAACCCGCAGGCTCAGGCAGTCCACTCGCCTTGGCCTCCCAAAGTGCTGGGATTAGAGGTTGAGCCACCGAGCCCGAGTCTCTGGGAATTTTTTTTTTTTTTTTTTTTTTTGAGTTGGAGCCTCACTTTGTCGCCCAGACTAGAGTGCAGTGGCACCTTCCCAGCCATCACAGCCTCGACCTGCTGGCTTCTGGCGATCCTTCCTCCCCAGCCTTCCTCCGCACGACCCTTGTGGGTCCCGAACACACAGAGAGAGGGTCTGTATGGAGAGCGCTCAGCTGGCGATGTCGCCACAGGGACAAGGTCTCCGGGTCCCGGCTACCCTCACCTACGCTGAGGGGGCCTGGCTGAGAAGCCTGCAGGGAGGGGGTGCAGGCTCAGAGCTGAGAGGGAGGGGAGTCACGGCACTGCCAGGTCATCCGGGTCCATCCCGTCCCCATCTCGGGACACCCCCAACATACTCACCATCTCCCAGCTGTCAGAGGTCCCGGCTTCCACGCCAAGGACTCCCATGACCTGCAGGTCACAGGGCGTCAGAGGCTAAAGCGAAGTAACTCTAGACTGACCGAAAGGAAGACAGAACACGGAGGACAACCCAGCGTTGTGTGCAAACACATGAGACGAAGGCCCAGTCAGAGCCCAAAAGCCGCCCCTTCACTTCCGGCTCTCATCTGATTGGCCAGAGAGGTGGGGCCTGGAGTTTTATCCAATCAACGGACGCTGGAGTCTGGACTGGCCAATCAGACAGGAGCCGGAAGTGAGGGGGCGGCTTCTGGGCTCTGACGGGGGGGGTGTCTTCCTCCTGCGCGCCTGCGCACAAGGCTGGGTTGGCGCTCTGTCTTCTTTTCCGTCAGCGTTGCGTATCTTCGTTTCATACCGTGTCACCCTGTGACCTGCAGGTCCTGGGAGATTTGTAGGAAAGACGCCGGGACACTCAGGATGTGGGAATGGTGAGTGTGTGGGTGCGTGTCCCGAGGGGGGAGTGGAGATGGACCTAAATGACCAGGCTCCGGCGGACGGGCATCCTCGTCGGCTCTGGGCCTGGGCCCGTCCCCGCTGGCGGCACGGCCCGGTCTCCTCGGTGTAGGTGGGCCTGGGCCGCGACCCCGGGGTCTTGACCCCTCAGCGACCTCGTCTGCCGAGTTCTTTCCGTGCAGCTCCCCACCTCAAAGTGTGTGGGACCAGGGAGGTTCGTGGGGAGCATCTGACCTGTATGGGGGACCGGTGGGGATAGAAGGCTGTGGTCCTGGCCCAGTCCCTCTCTCCTCCCCAAGGTTAAACGCGACTCTGTCACAGCGTTAAGGAGGCCTCCTGGACCCAAACCGTCTTGTGAGTCCAGAAACCCCAGCCAGAACTCGTGGTGTGGGTATCCCGGAGGTCCTTGGACTGAGGTCCTTGGGAGAAGGGGCAAAGGGAAGCTGGACACGGGCAGGTGCTGTTGGGTGACAGCCCCGCAGTGACCTTATCTGAATCATCTAGGTGGAAATCTCCAGGCTCTATCATCAGGGGCATTGGCCATTTCTGTCATCAGATCGACAACCGGTTCTGTCGAGATAAGGAGTTGGAGCAGAGGTTGTGAGTTTATCTAGTAGGGAAATTAAAACCAAGAAAATGAGGGGACGGTTTCTTAAAGACTCCTCCTGAGTCGTGTGTGCTTT
>NW_007259405.1:89478-94899 GCF_000164805.1 Carlito syrichta
TTGGTTTGGTTTTGTTTTGTTTTGTTTTTTGGTTTTTTAAAAATTTTTATCCAGGCTGTGGGACAGAGGTGGGCTGAGATCAAGAGGTGATTTAGACTTGCAGATATCTGGGTGATAAGAGGAGTCCTAGAAAGTGGTGAATTCGCTTTTTCCTTGGTTCACGATCTCCTTGTTCCTTTATTTAACAAAACAGAGTTAGTGCACATACTCCCACTTGCCCAGAGTTAGTCTGGAAAGCTGCATACTGGTGCCAACCTTATCTTGTCAGCATTTCAACGTTATTTTAGCTACATGCAAACTCCCAAAGAAGCTAGAGTTCTCCCCTCGTCCTCAAACGGAGTTATGTCAGACTTTTGAGAGTTGACTGTCCCATTTGGGGCTGATTAAGTCTTATATTTATATTTTTAAATTAGTAACTTTCAAGAAATCTATTTTAGTTCAATGACTGATTTCTGTGCACTTTTAGAAATCAGTCATTGAACTAAAATAGATCACATCACTGTTCTTGAGGGGAAAAGGCAGAAATTATTCCTGTCCTCTGGATTATCTTGCACTTGTAAAGAAGAAAAATTATCCCAAAGGACAAGGTAAAACCACCTCAGGGAGATAGTGGAAGAATCCACAAATCAAAGAGAACCTCAGGCCAACAGGAGAGCAAGTGAGGGGGCTCCTGAGAGGGTGATAAGACTCTGACAAAAAATAAATACATTCAATTTAATTGAAATAAATAAAGGCATATTTTCAACATGTAGGTGTGACTTGATTAGATAATCTCACCTGAGAAGAAATCCCAGAGAAGAAAGAGGAAAAGGAAAAAATGGCTGCTTCTCAGGTCAATGTGTCCCAGGTCAGAAGGAATGTCATGTGTTTAAAATTTGCAAACCATCCTGTTGTCCTTGTGGTGGTCCTGTCTAATGAGTTTGTTTCAACAATTTTTGTTCTTCCTGTGATATTCAATGGGTCTGCTGGACACAGCTCCCTAAATGGTTTCTTCTGTTCTCTTCATCCACACTGCTTAGTTGCCAAGAAATGTTCTCACCACGAATGTATGACCAACAGTATTAAAATTTTTCCCTTGTGACTGGGGATCATGGGAAGGCACGGTAACCAAGAATCCATTAGAGATTGGGTAGATCCTCAGATCCTAGCAAAGTATGAAAACTTTTTATTTTTAGTTGGAGTTTTCCTCTGTTGCCCAGGTTAAAGTGCAATGCCACACTCATGGCTTCCACAGCCCAGTTAACTTTTGGATTTATTGTAGAGACAAGGTCTTGCCAAGTTGCCCAGGTTTGTCTCACACCCATAGGTTCAGGATATCCTTTCACCTCTGCCTCCCAAAGTGCTGGAATTATAGGGATGAGTCTCTGTGCCTAGCAAGAACATGTACTGTTAAGGTTCTGTCTAGATGATCCATCATTTTCACGCAGAACACGGTTAATAAAATGTACATTTGTCCAAAATAACTCAGGAAGGTCTGAATAAAGAATAATTAGAAGAGACTTGCTCTCTAGGATGCTGAAAACAAATAATTTAAATACACTTTTAGAGATTACTTGCTATGGGAGATACTTGTAGGCTGATTTTTGCCTAACACTTGTTTCTTTCTTATTAAGTTGAGATTATAAATTACTATATTGGCTGGGTGTGGTAACTCACCCTGTAGTCCCAGTACTTTGGGAAGCTGAGATTACAGAATTGCCCAAGCCTGGGTTTTGAGACCAGCTTGGGCAACTTGGTGAGACCTTGTCTCCACAGTAAATCTCAAAAATTAGCCAGGCTTGCTTGTGTGCATCTGTAGTTCTAGCTACTTTGATGGCTTAGGCACATGGGTTGCCTAAGCATAGCAGGTTGAGGTTGCAGTGCCCATGAATTTGCCACTGCACTCCAGCCTGGGTGACAGGAGTAAGACTCCAACTCAAAAAATAAATAAATAAATTACTATATCTTTTGTCCAAAAGATCTCAGCATGAATGTTTTGTTGTGCCTGTGTGCCTTGGGACCTGATCCCACTTTGTCCTAGCTACTTGAGACACTATGGAGGATGCATTCTTTCAGCCCAGAGATTGAGTCTGCAATAAGCTGTGATTATGCCACCACACCCTAGTATTGGTAAGAATGAGACCCACCAACTGAAAAATAATTGCATAATCTCAGGCTAAATCCATGTCATCTGAATCAGAATTTGCTTTTTTTTGTTTGTTTGTTTTGAGTTGGAGTCTCACTCTGTTGCCCAGACTGGAGTGTACTGGCATGCTCCCAGCCATTGTAGCCTTGAGTTACGGAACTCTGGAGATCCTTCAGCCTCAGTCATCTAAGTAGCTGGAACTACAGGTGCAAGCTACCACACCCGGCTAAAAAATTTGCACTTTAATAAGATATTCAATTCATTGATGTACACATTAAAATTTGATGAGGACCTTCCAACTCATTAGGAGTTTTCCATCTGAGCAGTATATATAACAAGTTCTGTGTGATGTGGACATAGCACTGAAAAATGTACATGCCTGTGTTGGTGTCCAAATTTATGCTGTATCACTCACAAAAATAGAGTGTCTACACTGGCTGAGTGGATTTTATTTCATACTTTTTTGGCATACTTAATGCATTAGAGAATATTTCTGTGTTACAAGTTATCTTAATGCATAATTATAGTTGTCATGTCAGCTGGACACTGTTCTCTTCACTTTTGCTTTACCAAGAGGTCATGGTGACTTGGTAAATATGTGTTATTGTTGTTTTCAGGGGCTATTGACATTCAAGGATGTGGCCATAGAGTTCTCTCCAGAGGAGTGGGAATGCCTGGACCCCCCTCAGCGAATATTGTACAGGAACGTGATGTTAGAGAACCACAGAAACCTGGTTTTTCTGGGTAAGGAAACTTTCAACACACAATCCCTCTTTCATACTAAGGATTCCATATTCTTTCTTTGTAGAAAGTTTTCTGGAAATTTCTGCTTTGCATGAATGAGTTTCAGATTCCTGCTATCAGAGAAAAGTTGGTGATTTGTTAACATAGAAAAGGAAAAATTAAAGATGCTTCATTTTGACATGCAGCATTCTCTATTTTGAATTGACCGGTGTCCTTCTATCTATATTATTGGTAAATTCAGAAATTTAGTGGTATAGAATATCACTGCCCACATCTCATTCTAATAGCTGCCATAAGATTTTGATTCAATAGCACTGAACTAAGAACTCACAAACTTAAGGCCAGGCATGGTGGCTCAACGTTGTAATGCCATTACTTTGGGAGACTGAGTTGAGAGGGTTGCCTGAGCCCATTGTTCAAGAACAGCCTAAGCAACTTGGCAAGATCCCATCTCTACAATAAATCAAAAAACTAGCTGGGTGTGATCACATGCACTAGTTCCAGCTACTTGAAAGGCTGAGAAGGAAGAATCACCTGAGCCCAGCAGGTCAATGCTGGGCTGACTGTGAGCTTTTCACTGCACTCCAGCAGTGACGGAGTGGGTGATGGAGTGAGACTCCAACTCAAAATTTAAAAAGGAACCCACAAATTTAAAATTCTATGTAATGGTTCTAAATGTTTTATTGGGAAACAGTATTGTGGGATTAATTTTCTAGAATCTTGTATGATGTGTTCTCTGCTGATCACAATACTAGGTTTGTAATTGAAGAACCCCAGCAAGAGTCATGTTACTTTTTTCTAATTAAACAGGACTTGCTATCTCTAAGCCAGACCTGATCAAGTGTCTGGAGCAAAGAAAAGAGCCCTGGGATGTGAAGAGACACAGTACATTAGCCAAACCTCCAGGTAGGTGGCAGTGAATGAAGCAGATGACACAAGTCATGGAGTGTGAGCTTGAAATGTGGTTTGCAAAGGTGTTCTGTTCCAATGGAAATGGTTTCTGAGAAGCCTAGGATTCTTCCTCTTGCTGTCACAAAGGAACATCTGTTATTCTATGTTCTGAAATTCTCCAGAAACTCTGCTTCTTCTTCAATAATCTTTCAAGTTTATAGAGGAAACCAAAGTCCACTTAATGGTTTGTTGGGGACTGTATGACCTGACTACCTTTCTGCTCCTTTTGAAGATGTGTAAATATCTGCTTATTTATTTGGAAATCCATGTCAAAATATTTTTGTTTTCTTTTTGCATCATGGTTGGAAGTTTGTGAGAGTAGTGATTTTGTTAATTGCTTGAGACATTTTAAGAACTCTCCAGACAAATGTTACATGTTTTCTACTGTATAATTTTCTATCCTAGAGAGATTTCCAATGATTTTATTTAAATTCATACTCCATAGTTCTGCCAGAACACAAACTATTTCTCTTATTAAAAGAAATCCTAGCCAGGCTCGGTGGCTCAGCCTGTAAGCCCGTGCTTTGGTAGGCTGAGGTGAGTGGATTACCTGAGCCCGCAGGTTCGAGACCCACCTGGGCAACCTGGCAAGACCTCATCTCTACAATAAATCAAAAAATCAGCCAGGCATGGTAGTGCATACCTGTAATTCCAGTTACTCGGAAGGTTGAGGCTGTGGTGACCAGGAGCAGCCACTGCACTCCAGTCTGGGCGACAGAGTGAGACTCTATCTCAAAAAAATAAAAAGAAATCCTGTTATTTTACTTTAATTTTACTTTTTTTTTTTTTTTTTGAGTTGGTCTCACTCTGTTGCCCAGACTGGAGTGCAGTGGCATGCTTCTGGCCACCACAGCCTCAACCTGCTGGGCTCCGGCAAGTCTTCCACCTCAGCCTTCCAAGTAGCTGGAACCACAGGTGCGTGCTACCATGCCTGGCTATTTTTTTTGATTTATTGTAGAGATGAGGTCTCGCCAAGTTACCCAGACAGGTCTCGAACCGGGCTCAGGCAATCCACTCACCTCAGCCTCCCAAAGTGTGGGATTACAGGCTGAGCCACCACGCCTGGCTTAATTTTACTTTTTTAGTATGATCTGAGAGATTGATAATTTTTCTACATATCCAAATGTTCAAGTATACTATATCGCGTATAGGATTGGTAAACATATATTAAACTCCCACATGTTACCTTGTGTCTTAATAACTGTTATTTTATACTTTTCTTTAGCATGAGGCTCAGGACTAGCTTACATGTATGCATATATACAAACACACATGTATCTGTGTTTATGTATGTGTGATTAACATCTGATTTTCTATACATAAAAGTATATAACCATATGTTGTGAATAATGTAATTTGATATGCCTATATATTGTGAAATGATTACATGTATGTTAATGAAACTATCAATCCCCTTACATAGTTGCAAATTTTATATTTTGTAAGGAGAACACATAATATCTTGTATTTTTCAAATTTTCTAAGCATACAATACATCATTATTTTTATTTTTTATTTTTTGAGTTGGAGTCTCACTCTGTCACACGGACTGGAGTGCAGTGGCCACTCCCAGCCACTGCAGCCTCGACCTGCTGGGCTCC
>NW_007259405.1:94919-133907 GCF_000164805.1 Carlito syrichta
AGGTCTCACCAAGTTGCCCAGGCAGATCTTGAACCCGCGGGCTCAGGCAGTCCACTCACCTCAGTCTCCCAAAGTGCTGGGATTACAGGCTGAGCCACTGAGCCTGGCTACAATACATCATTATTAATGATAAGTCAACATGTTAGACATTAGTTCTCTAAAACACAGTTAAAATTGAAATTTTGTAACCATTGAAAAGCATCTCCATTTTCCAACCTGTAGGCACTGGTGACCACATTGTACTTTCTTCCTCTATGAGTGCAATATTTTTTGATTCCATGCATGAGTGAGATCACGCAGAATTTTTTTTTCACCGAGTTGGAGTCTCACTCTGTCTTCAAGTCTGGAGTGTAGTGGTGTGCTAATGACCACCACAGCCTCAAGCTGCTAGGCTCAGGTGGTCCTTCCAAATCAGCCTTCGAAGTAGGTGGAACTACAGGCATGCACTCCCACTCCAAGCTTATTTTTTTATTTATCATAGATACAGGAACCCATCAGGGTGCACAGACTCATCTTGAACCCCTGAGCTAAGGCAATCCTTTCACCTTGGCCTCCCAATGTGCTGGGATTACAGACTTGAGCCACTGTACCCATCCTCACACAGTATTTGTGTGTGTGTGCCTGGCACACTTCAGTTAGCATGATGTCTTATAGTTTCATTCATAAGGTTGAAATTGCTGGGTTCTTTAAATTTTTTTTGGCTAAATAATATGCTATTGTGTATATATACAATATTTTCTTAATCAACACATAATCCACAAATATTTAGGTTGTTTTCAAGCTTGGCCATTTTGAGAAATGCTGCTATGAACATAAGGATGTGGATACTTCTTTTTTGATGTTGATTTTATTTACTTTGGTTATACACTTAGAAAAGGGTTTTCTGTGTTCCAAGGCAGTTTATTTTTATAGTATTTTTATTTTTTGAGTTGGAGTCTCATTCTGTCACCCAGATTGGGGTGTACTCATGTTCCCAGCCACCACAGCCTAGACCTGCCGGGCTTCTGCAATCCTTCTCCCTCAGCCTTCCTAGTAGCCAGGACTACAGGCACGTGCTACCATGCTTGGCTTATTTTTTATTTATTGTGGAGAAAAGACTCACCAAGTTGCCCAGTTGGGTCTCGAATCCACAGGCTCAGGCATTCCACTCATCTCAACCTCCCAAAGTGCTGGAATTACAGGCTGAGCCACTGAGTCTGGCCTATTTTTATTTTTGAAGGAATGTTGATAGTAATTTTTGTATGACTCTCCCAATTTTAAACTTACCAACAGTATACAGGATTTTTTTTTTCCATCATATCCTTATCAACTGTTATCTCTCTTCCGGTTGATATTAGCCATCTTAACAGGTATGAGATAACATATTATCATTGTGTTGAATTGAAATTGCCTTTATTGATGACATTGAGTGCTATGTCAGATACCTGTTGGCAATTTGTATGTTCTTGTTGTATAAATAACTATTCATTTTGGGGCCATATTTTAGTTAGGCCATTTTCTTTTTTTTTCTTTTGAGTTGGAGTCTCACTCTGTCACCCAGACTGGAGTGCAGTGGCTGCTCCTGGCCACCGCAGCCTCGACCTGCTGGGCTCTGGTGATCCTTCAACCTCAGCCTTCCAAGTAGCTGGAACTACAGGCATGCGCTACCACACCCAGCTAATTTTTGATTTATTATAGAGATGAGGTCTCGCCAAGTTGCCCAGGTGGGTCTTGAACCCGTGGGCTCAGGCAATCCACTCACCTCAGCCTCCCAAAGGCACGGGATTACAAGCTGAGCCACCGAGCCCAGCTAGGCCATTTTCATTTTGCCTTTGATTTGGATACATTTTTTTTGTGTTTTGGATATTAACATCTCATCAGGTATATGGTTTGAAGATATTTTCTTTTGTCCTGTAAGCCTCCTTCCTGTTCTCTACCATACAGGAGGTTTGTAGTTTGATGTTTCCAACTTGTTTATATTTGTTTCTGTTCCTATAGTCATAAAAAAAGATTACTAAGACCAATATCATTATCAAGTATGTTTTCCAAATCCTTGTTAAGGCTTTGTTTTATGTTGTGAGTTGTGGTCTCTGTCACCCAGGTGGGAGTGTGTTGGCTCAAGTAAGGCACACTACAGTCTTGAGCTCCTTGACTCAGGTGATCATGCCACCTCACCTCCTGAGTACTGGGATTACAGAATGGTGCCTCCATGTCCAGCTATTTTTTATTTTTATTTTTTTTAGGCACAAAGTCTTGGCATACTGTATATACTAGGCAAGTCTTAAACTGCTGGGCTCAGGTGCTGAGATTAAAGACATGAGCAACCACATTCAGCTGATACATTCTTATTTACATTAACATATGTCCACAAGATTTATCCTTACATAACATGTGACAAGATTTCTGTTTTTAAGGGTTCCACATTTTCTCTGTCCATTCATTCTTTTGAGGACATTTAGGTTGCTTCTACCTTTTGGCTTTTGTCAATAATGCTGCCATAAACATGGATGTACACATATATTTTTCAGGTTCTGCATTGTATCTTTGACTAGACACCTGCAAGAGGGATTGCTGGTCACAGAATAATAGATTGTTTCATTCTTTAGGAGACATTTTTACTTCACTGATTTTTTTTTTCCTATCATGACAATTTTTTTTTTAACTTCGAATAGTTAGTTTTGTGTTTTTCATTGTCCCTTATTCTTTTCGTGTCATATAACAGAACATTGTCATGGTCAGTGTCTTAACATCCATCTTATATTTGGTTCTAATAACTTCATAGTTTTTGTATTCAAGCATTTAATAAATTTGGATAGCTTTTTGAGTATGATTCAAGAGGCTGTGTTTCTTTGTTTCTTTTTTGGATAGCCAGTTTTCCAATACCTTTTTTTTTTTTTTTTTGAGTTGGAATCTCACTCCGTTGCCTAGACTGGAGTGCAGTGGCCGCTCCCGGCCACCGCTGCCTTGACCTGCTGGGCTCTGGTGATCCTTCCGCCTCAGCCTTCCAAGTAGCCGGAATTACAGGTGCGCACTACCACGCCTGGCTAATTTTTTGATTTATTGTAGAGATGAGGTCTCACCTGCCCAGGTGGGTCTCAAACCCGGGGGCTCAGGCAATTCACTCACCTCAGCCTCCCAAAAGGCACAGGATTACAGGCTGAGCCACCGAGCCCCACTTCCAATACCATTTGTTGAAGAAGCTTAGCTTTCCCATTGTGTGGCCATGCCAACTTTGTTAAAGATTATTTAATTGAGCTGGGCTCGGTGGCTCAACCTGTACCTTATCCTTTATTGCTAACGTTTTCTTGACATTTATAGTTCTTGGAGATTCTATCTAAATTTAAGATTAAGAAATATGTTTTCAAAGAAAAATATCACTGAATTATTCAAAGGAATTACATTAAATTTGTATATCACTGTGGGTACAGTTGACATTTTAATTATAATAAATCATAATAATCTTCTGACTTCTTTTGAGTTGGGGTCTCATGATGTCATCCATGCCAGAGTACAGTGAAATTATCCTGGCTCAACACATCCTCAACCTCTTGGGCTCAGAGAACCGTTTCTCTTCAGTCTACTGAGTAGCTGTGATGACAGGCATGTGCCATCATGTCTGGCTAAATTTTTTATTTTTTGTGGATTGAATTCTTTCTATGTTGTCTAGGATGGTCTTGAACTCCAGGGCTCAAGCAAATCACCTACCTCAACCTCCCAAGATACTTGGATTACATGTATAAGCCACCAACCTAGCCTAAATCTCTTGACTTTCATGAGTGTGTTGCTTAACTTGCACATATTTTTTAGATTTTACTGTTTTTTTCTTTAACTTTTAATTTTGTTTTAATTCCTTATGGTGAGAAATGATTACATTGTATAATTTTGGTCTTTTTCTTTTTTGAGTTTTTTAGTCTTACTCCATCACCTAGGCTAGAATGCAGTGACACACTCATGGCCACTGCAGTGTCAACTTGCTAGGCTCTAGCGGTTCTTTAGCCTCAACTTTGCAAATACCCAGAACTCCAGGCATGCGTTACCACACCTGACTAATTTTTTATTTATTGTAGAGGAAAGCCCTGGAATATAAAGGGAAGAAGACAACAGCCATACAATCACATAGATGGAAATACTTGTGCCAGTGACACAGATGAGATGTTCAAATGTATATGAAGAAGTTAGACTTTACAATGTGGATGTGAGACTCTGCTCTAATGAGAATAATGTTGAGAAGTGTAGGTTTCTATTGTTGACACAGAGACATCTTCTGTTACTCTTAGACTCTTCAATCCTACATCTTCTTGTTCCTTTTCAGTGCACTTCCAGCACATTCAGATTGAGAACCAAAATTCTCATGTCTTTTGAGGGACTGCATGATCTGACTGCTCATTGCTTTGGGGGTTTGGGGGAAATCTGGGCATATTTCTAGGAATTCCTCTTTCTTTTTTTTGAGTTGGAGTCTCACTCTGTCACCCAGACTGGAGTGCAGTGGCCGCTCCTGGCCACTGCAGCCTCGACCTGCTGGGCTCTGGCGATCCTTCTGCCTCAGCTTTCTGAGTAGCCAGAATTACAGGCATGCGCTACCATGCCTGGCTGAATTTTTTATTTATTGTAGAAATGAAGTCTTGCCAAGTTGCCCAGGCAGGTCTTGAACCCGCGGGTTCAGGCAATCCACTCACCTCAGTCTCCCAAAGCATGGGATTACGGGCTGAGCCACCAAGCTTGGCTGGGACTCCTCTTTCAACTCATTTAAAATAAGTTTCATTTATGTCTCATGTCAGAAGTATATAGAGGAAGTAGTGGCATTGTTGTGGTTTGGTTCAGAAATCTCAAGAACACTAGATACAGATATGTGATGTGTTTTCTACATTATAATATTCAGTTTTATGGAGATTTTCACACATAATGCTAAAGGAGTTTGAACTGAGTCATTTTATCAGGGCACAAGGCATAATATTGAATTTTTTTTAAACAATGTATTATTATATTAAATTTTTTTCTTAGTATGAACTAAGCTTAGAAGTTTAACTTTTATTTCCCTAAATGTGTCTAGTATAAAATAGAATGATGTATCTATTCTCCCCTTAGCATTCCTAAAGAAATTAATCTGTAGGTAAACCTAAAACAGTGACAAGCATATAGTAAAAAATTTGTTGTTACCTTTTGTCTTTTAAACTATTATTTTACAATTTTTGCTCTTTTATTGTATAGAATACTAGAACTAAGTTATCTACTTTTGGTTTTTGATTTGCAGTAGATTAGTTTATATATTATATTAGGCTTAAAAGTTCTGAAATATATGCTTGAATTTATATATCATGTTAGATGTGAGTTAGATAATTAGCAAACCTTCCACTTTTGTTTAAATATTTATTTTTTTATGTTTATTGCATGTGAAATGTTATCATTACCATTTTCTTTCACTTTTCTCAACCTGTATGTGAATACTAATATGTATTCCCAGTGGTTCATTTTATACATCAGTGTGTTATACCATATTTTATAAAATTCATGATGCCTCCAGTATTTATAAATGTAAGGTCTTTCTTCTTTCCTAAAGACTGAAATACCACTTTCTCTTTTGTGTAAAAATAACAGCAGTATATTTATAACATAGTAAAGAAGATTCAGTAGTATCATTTAAATGCTTAGTCCATAAATTTTTCTCATCAAATCTTTTTTTTTGTTGTTGTTTTTTGTTTGTTTGTTTTTGAGTTGGAGTCTCACTCTGTTGCCCAGACTGGAGTGCAGTGGCTGCTCCCGGACACCGCAGTCTCAACCTGCTGGGCTCTGGTGATCCTTCCGCCTCAGCCTTCCAAGTAGCTGGAACTACAGACACGCGCTACCACGCCCAGCTAAGTTTTGATTTATTGTAGAGATGAGGTCTCACCAAGTTGCCCAGCCAGGTCTCAAACCCGCAGGCTCAGGCAATCCACTCACCTCAGCCTCCCAAAGGCATGGGATTACAGGCTGAGCCACTGAGCCTGGCTTCAAATCTCTTTATGAGTAATTAAAATTCATTGTTTTTTTAAGTATCACTCACCTAATTACATGCTAATGATTCATAATGTCTGTTTTTCATGGATGCCCAATCAAAGGTGAAAACTGTCATTATGTAAAAGGATTCTGTTTAACCAGTATAGCTATGTTTATACATGATTATATGGAGTACAGTTTATCTCATTTTTATTTTTTATCTATCTACAATTTTTTTTGTGTTGATTTAGCATTCTCTTTTCTCACATCAGATAATTATGCTCATGAATAGTTAATTATGGTTAAACTGATAACCTAATATGACTTCAGATACCATGATCAACTCTATAGAACTCTGTTCTAATTAAGAGAATGGGGCCAATATTGAAATATAACTCAGAAATGTGTCTTTTTCCTACAAGATTATGTAAGCACTTATATGGTTGTATACATTTTATTTTTGTTATAATTGATATAATTCTTGGTTAGTGTCATTTATTCTTATCTAGGTGAGTTATTTTCATCACATGCTTATCAATGAGTGTATATCATGTTTGTGTGTGAAACATTTTCAATATAGTGGTATGTGCCTCTTGCTACTGGCTTATTTCAATTAGAATAATCCCCTCCAGATTTATTTTACATGTAGATACTATAAGATAATCCTGCTATTTAAAGGGTGAATAATACTGCATTGTCTGTGCATTTGAATTATCTTCTTTGATGAAATATGTTTCACTTGTTTTCAATTGTTAGATTTTGTGAATAATGCTGCAGTAAATATTGGAGTGAAAATAACTCTTCCATTTTAATCTAAATGCAAGAATTTATTTCTCTCCTGTCTATTTTCCAGTGTAACTGTCTGCCTTATAACAGCACTAAACTGTTTCAATTGCTGTAACATTTTCATGAACCTTAGAGATTTGATGTGAGTTTTAGGGTTTCTTGTTTTGTATCTCTGGAAGACATAACTTGGGGAATTTGGGAAGGATTATGTTGAATGTGTCATTCACTTTGATTAGTATGCATATCTTCCCAGTCATGTGTTTACCACAAATCAGGGTGTTTCTTCTGCAGTGCAGTCTCTCACAACAACTCCAGCTGAAACACGAATGCTGATGAGTTTTTAGAACACTTACGTGGGGTTGAAAGCTTGCACATGAAGGGACTAACTCTCCAGAAAGATAGTTATAGGATATTTCTTCATTCCCTGTATCTACTATCTAACTGTAAAAAGTTATATTAATTTTGTGATGCTTTGTAGCATGTTTAGTTTTCAATGAGAAGAACTTCCATTAACATTTTTTGTGGGTGATGGCTAGTGATTAAATTTTTCAGTTTTTGCTCATTTTGAAAAGTTTTTTTTTTATTTTGAATGACAGTTTTGCTCAACATGATAATCTCAGTTTGTAGCTTTGCTCTTTTAGCATGTTTGCTGTATAACCCAAGTTCCTTCTGGTCTGCAACTTTTCTACTGAAAAGTCTACTGATAATGTCATGGGAGCATCTATAAGCATCTGTTCTTGTCTGTGCCTTTGGAATTTTATTATTTTTTGTCAAGAGTCTCAATGTGTCATCCAAGCTAGAGTGCAGTGTCACACTCAGAACTACTATAGCCTTGACCTGCTGGGCTCAGGGAATTCCTGTGCCTCAACATTCCAAGTAGCTGGGAATACCATTGCCAGCTAATTTTTTTATTTATTTTAAATGCAAGGTCTCAGCATGTTTGCCAGGATGGTCTCAAATACCTCACTCAGGACGTTCTTTCATCTTGGCCTCCCAAAGTGCTGGGATTACAGGTGTGAGCCACTACATTTACTCCAAAACTGTGATAGTAGCTTGTCTGATGGTATGTTTGTGGCTATCCTAGTTTGAGCTCAATAAACTTGTTAATTTGCCTATTTTTCTTCATTGCATTTGAAAATTTCTCAGACATTTTTGTAATTCTCAACTCCAAAAATTCTTATTTTTAATAGTTATTTAATCTGTGTTGATATTTTTTCCTGCTTTTGTTTTGTCATCTGTATTCTTTGTAGGTTACTAAGTCTAAGTTGATTATTTTTAATTCTTTGCCATGGCCTTTGTATGTCTTCAATTTGTTGGGGTTGAGTTGTGGATATATCTTGTTATTGTACTCTTAATTGAGTCCTTTATCCTGATTCTTTGTATGCTTTGGGATACATTGTTGGAATTTGAGTATTTGATAAAAAGATACCTATTATAATGTTTATGAAGTTGTTTTGTTTAGATATTGTGGCACTGACACTAAGTTAGAGATTCTGGGAGTCTCTCCTACCTGTTCTCAGGATATGTCTTCTCTGGCATTATGCATGTACTCTTCCAGTTAAATAGTTTGACCAATTTATTTGCTATATCTGCAGCCTTTCTATGGTACCACAGTCTATCTGATGCTATAAGAATAATTTTCCTTTAGTCTCAACAGATGCAACCTGTTATCCAAAGTATACCACTATCTTTTTCAGCGCCCTCTAAATTGAGAGAAACCAGCCTTCGGGCAAATGCCCAAAGGGTAGAACTGTGAACTCATTCTCCACTCTCCTGCTTATTAAGGAAGAAATAAAGAGTTAGAAGTTTTCATCTGATTGCATCATGCAGTATTGTGAAGGAATAGAGTTTATGGTGGCAAAATTACTAAACTTCCTTTTGCATGTAACTCTTTTTAACATTGGGCTCGCTGGGAATTCTGAAATTTCTTACCTGTTTTTGAGTTTTCAAAAAGGCATTGTGGTAAGTATTTTCTTAAGGATATATATATAGAGAGAGAGAGAGAGAGGAAGCCTGTGAATTTTTTTACTTGCCATTATGTTTATGTTGTAAACATATTATGTTTGATTTTTAAAGAATATTCACCTGAGTCTAGTATGTGAAATAAATTTTTATTTTTATGATTTTTCAGCTGTGACTTCTCATTACACTAAGGGCCTGTTACCAGAGAAGAGCATAGAAGACTTGCTTATAAAGGTGCCAGTGGGAAGATATGAAAGATTTGGCCTTAAGAACTTACACTTAAAAAATTCTCAGGAAAGGCATCATGAGGGTGAAGGGCAGATAGGATGTTCTATTGTAAATAACCATTACAAATGTAACAAGTGTGGAAAAGTCTTTCAACAACACTCCAAATTTGTTATCCACCAGAGTACCCATATTTCTAAAATAGCTTCCAAACATGAATATGGCAAAATGTTTAACCAGTCCTCAAAATGTAGTCAACATCAAAAAACTAGTGGAGGAAATGTACACAATATATGTGGGAAAGTGTTTAGGAAATCACCTTATCTAAATAGACATGAAAGAATCCAGAGTGGAGAAAGAGCCTTCAAAAGTGAACAAAGTGACAAAGTCCTTAGCTATTACTCATGCCATTCTGAACACTGGAAAATTCTTACTGGAGAGAATCTCTATAAATGTGAAGAATGTGATAAAACCTTTACTTGGTATTCACATCTTATTCACCATCAGAGAATCCATACTGCAAATAAACTCTGCAAATGTCAAGTATGTGACAAA
The DNA here is from genome assembly GCF_000164805.1 of Carlito syrichta. NCBI lineage: Eukaryota > Metazoa > Chordata > Mammalia > Primates > Tarsiidae > Carlito > Carlito syrichta. Next base: position 104,400 of record NW_007259405.1, read on the forward strand.
GCATTTCTACAGTACTCACATCTTATTCAACATCAAAGATACCATAGTGGAGAGAAACCCTATAAATGTGAAGAATGTGGTAAAGCCTTTCACACTCGTTCAAACCTTACTCGACATACTATGATCCATACTGGAAAGAAACCCTACAAATGTGAAGAATGTGGCAAAGCCTTTTGCACTCGTTCAGTCCTTGCTCGACATATGACCATCCATACTGAACAGAAACCCTACAAATGTGAAGAATGTGGCAAAGCCTTTTGCTCTTATAAAGGATTTGCAGAACATATGACCATTCATCCTGGAGAGAAACCCTACAAATGTGAAGAATGTGGCAAAGCCTTTCGTTGGCCCTCAGGTCTTATTCGACATCAGAATACCCATACTGGAGAGAAACCCTACAAATGTGAAGAATGTGGTGAAGCCTTTCGTTGGCACTCAGGTCTTATTCGACATCAGATTACCCATACTGGAGAGAAACCTTACAAATGTGAAGAATGTGGCAAAGCCTTTTGTTGGCACTCGGGTCTTATTCAGCATCAGATTATGCATATTAGAGAGAAATCCTACAAATGTGAGGAATGTGGCAAAGCCTTTCGCTCTCCCAAACAGTTTGCTGGACACATGACTATCCATACTGGAGAGAAACCCTACCAATGCGAACATTGTGGCAAAGACTTTCATTGGTACTCAAAGTTAATTCAACATCAGAGAGTTCATACTGGAGAGAAACCCTACAAATGTGAAGAATGTGGCAAAGCCTTTTCTGGGCACTCAAGTCTTATTGAACATCAAAGAATCCATAGTGGAGAGCAACCCTACAAATGTGAAGAATGTGGTAAAATTTTTCGCTCTCATAAAGGATTTGTTGGACACAAGACCAATCATACTGGAGAGAAACCCTACAAGTGTGAAGAATGTGGCAAAGCCTTCAGCTCTCATAAAGGATTTGCTGGACATAAGACCATTCATACTGGAGAGAAACCCTACAAGTGTGAAGAATGTGGCAATGCCTTTCACTCTTGTAAAGGATTTGCTATACATATGAGGATCCATACTGGAGAGAAACCCTACAAATGTGAAGAATGTGGCAAAGCCTTCCACTCTCATAAAAGATTTGCTGGACATAAGACGACTCATACTGGAGAGAAACCCTACAAATGTCAAGAATGTGGTAAAACCTTCCGCTCTCACAATGGATTTGCTATACATATGTGGATTCATACTGGAGACAAATCCTACAAATGTGAAGAATGTGGCAAAGTCTTTCACTCTCATAAAGTATTTGCTGAACATAAGACCATCCATACTGGAGAGAAACCCTACAAATGTCGGGAATGTGGCAAAGCCTTCCGCTCTCACAATGGATTTGCTGGACACATGATCATCCATACTGGAGATAAACTACAAATGTGAAAAATATGGTAAAGCCTGTTGCTCTCATATACAACTTGCTGGACATGTGAAAATCCATACTGAGGAGAAACTGTATAAATGAGAGGAATGTGATAAAGCCTTTGGTTCTCATTCAATATTTGGTTGACATATGAGCATCTATATTTTGGTAAACCCTATAGGTGGAAAGAATGGGATAAATCTTTTCACTATTATTCCAAGTTTTCTCAACATCAGAGAATTTATACTCTACATTTTCAGTATCTGTAATGATTGTAAAATCACATATCAAGATAAAAACTATACAGACATGTTGATAAATTGACAGATGTAACAACAAATATTGAATGCCTTAGAATATTTTTTTTTTTGAGTTGGAGTCTCACTCTGTCACCCAGACTGGAGTGCAGCCCGGCCACCACAGCCTCGACCTGCTGGGCTCTGATGATCCTTCCGCCTCAGCCTTCCAAGTAACTGGAACTAAAGGTGTGCGCTACCACACCCAGCTAATTTTTTAATTTATTCTAGAGATGAGGTCTCGCCAAGTTGCCCAGGAGGGTCTCGAACTCGTGGGCTCAGGCAAGCCACTCACCTCGGCCTCCCAAAGCATGGGTTTACAGGCTGAGCCACCGAACCTGGCAGAAGATTTTTTTTTCAAGAAACTGTAAGTAAGTCCAGACTCGGTGGTTCAGCCTGTAATCCTGTGCCTTGGGAAGCTGAGGTGAGTGGATTGCCTGAGCCCACGGATTCAAGACCCGCTTGGGCAACTTGGCGAGACCTTATCTCTACAATAAATCAAAAATTAGCCCGGCGTGGTAGCGCACACCTGTAGATCCAGCTACTTGGAAGGCTGAGACGGAAGGATTGCTGGAGCCCAGCAGGTCAAGGCTGTGGTGGCTAGGAGCAGCCACTGCACTCCAGTCTAGGCAACAGAGTGAGACTCCAACTCAAAAAAAGAAAAGAAACTATAAGTATATTCCTTGTATACTTTTGTTTTTATGTTCACAGAATTTGAGGATATTTAGGAAACCATATAATATCGATGTACTTTAACTCATTTGATGCTAGTGTTTATGCAAAAGCATGGGGTCAGTTGTTGCTATGTTAGAAGAGATAGGCCCTTGTATAATTGATGACCAGCGGTCATTTCATATTTTTCATGGAGACTGAAGAACATTGATATGTAATGTCAGTGAAAAGATTGAAGTGGAGAAGTTTTTTGTGGCACACATTGAGCAGTATTGTAGTTCTACATGAGGTAAGTACTCAGGATAACATTTTTTTTGCCACTCAATGACAGAGACATTGAGAGTTTTAGAAATCAGTTTCTTTATTAGTTACAACTTGAGAAAATGAGGCCAGACCATCAATATCTTGAAGCATCTTCATAGCATCAATACTTAAAAGCCATAAGTGTAATTTGATATGGTATAAATAAGAGACTTTTCATAGACATCAGAGCAAATATAATTGCTCTCTTAAAATGTATATGTTGTAAGTTTATGTTTAGTAAAAATTCAGATTAGATTTGAAAACCAAAGAAAGCTGTCCACACATGGATCACACTATCAAAAGAACAGAAATGTTTGGATGTTTGTAATCTCTTTTTGCTAGCCAGTGTACAGTGACCTTTGGAATGTTTGCTAGGCTATGTAAATTTAATTTCTTTTAATGAATAGGATTCTTTATAATCCATTAAAAATTTTTGGCCACACTATAAATTGCTATGCTGCCATGAGTGTTAATCTATTCTCTCTTAAAATTGCAGATAAGTGATTACCATACACTATGGAGTAACTTGTGGAATGATGTCTCTCGTGATTCCTTTTTTGTAGGTTTTATATATATAATATATATATATTATTATTATGCATCATTTTGATTATTGTAATAAAGGTTATACAGGAATATAATTATAAGACATGTATCTGAATCCTGACTCTTGTAAATCGTATATATTATGTACAAACTGTACTTCCCTTAGACGATCATGCACATGAAAACTTGTGTTATTTATACCGAATGAAATATATAAAATTGTCACTCAAAAGCCATGAATACAAGAACTAAACAAGAAGTTGAGTTCTTGTTTGTGAATATATGCCTAAGTTGGAAAAGACATTGTTGGTACAAAAGAAATAATTTAAGGCTGGGCTCGGTGGCTCAGCCTGTAATCCCAGCACTTTGGGAGGCCGAAGTGAGTGAATTGTCTAAGCCCGCAGGTTCGAGACCACCTGGGCAACTTGGCGAGACCTCATCTCTACAATAAATAAATTTTTAAAAATCAGCCATGCATGGTAGCGTGCACCTCTAGTTCCAGCTCCTTGGAAGGCTGAGGCGGAAGAATCGCTGGAGCCCAGTGGGTCGAGGCTGCGGTGGCTGGAAGCAGCCACTGCACTCCAGTCTGGGTGACAGAGTGAGACTCCAACTCAAATAATAATAATAATAATTTAAAATCTGAAAGTAAATCAGGTTTATCTGTTTCACATTCTATTTACTCCACTAATATCTAATGGCTCCTAGTTCAGAATCTTCCTGTGGGCATCCTCTTTGTGACTCGCCTTGTAAGTCTATGTTCATAAAGTGACCATCATTTAGCCAACTTAGAAATTTCAAGAATTTTTTAAAATGTAATTGAATAGTGTTTGAAAGCACTGTGAAAAGGTAATTCACAATGGGTGTATTTAGTTACTTTGTTTAGTAAATTTTATTTTTCTCCACAACTAAAGAATATCATTGAATACTGTTGGTGTTCTTTTTTTACTTTTTTTTATTTTGTGTATGTGTATATGTGTATATATATATACACACTGGAGTGCAGTTGCTGCTCCCAGCCACTGCAACCTCAACCTGCTGCTCCCGGCCACTGCAACCTCAACCTGCTGGGATCTGGCAATCCTTCCACCTCAGCCTTCCAAGTAGCTGGAACTACAGGCACGCACTACCACGCTCAGCTAATTTTTGTACTATTGTAGAGATGAGGTCTTGCCAAGTTGCCAAGGCAGGTCTCTGCTTTGTATAATTAACAATTGATTTTATTTCTCCTCTTTTGATGAGAGGAGTGGGATGGTTTGGGCCTTCTGACAGGGAACTATCATCTTAAAATTTAGCAAAAATATTTAGTAATACTTTAAACAGAAAGTGATTTTTGTTTTCCATCCTATGTTGGATTAGTGATTCTTGTGCCTAGAAGGACATTTTAAAGTCATGAGCAATTTGTCACTGGAAAATACTATCGTTGATCATAAACCCCTGTGAGAAAAATCAATTTTTTTTTTGAGTTGGAGTCTCACACTGTGCCCCAGACTGGAGTGCAGCGACATGCTTATGGCCAGTGAATCCTTGATGACCTACTGGGCTCAGGTGATCCTTCCACCTCACCCTCCCAAGTATCTGCAGCTACAGTCATGCACACCACACCTGGCTAATCTTTTGCTTTATTGTAGAGATGTGGTCTTGCAAAGTTTTCCAGGCTGGTCCTGAACTCCTGAGCTCAGGCATTCCTTTCAACAACTGATTTTTACTGATTTTACTGGACTAATTTTTTCAGTGAAAACTTAGGAGCATTATAAGTCTAGGGGTTGTTTTAATTTTCATTTTGTTTGTATTTTTCACATTCGAACAAAGTGAACAAACACTAGTGCTTGATGTGTTAAATCCTCTATAAAATGAAATAAATGTTCCTCTTACAGTGAGTTTGTTTTTCTGTGTAAGAGACAACAATTTCAGCATGAAGAAACTACATTGTTATGAATTCCACATAAAAATTCATGAACATATTTTGTATATTATGTGTATTATATACAATACTCTTATAGTAATGTAAGTATATTAAAAAGAAAAAGAAGTGAATACTGCATATTCTCACATATAAGTGAGAGCTAAACACTGGGTACTCACAGACATAAAGATGAGACTGGTAGACCCAAGAAACTAGTGAAGTAGGAGGGAGCCAGGGTTGAAAAACTGCCTGTTGGACACTGTCTGCAGTGTTTAGGTGATGGTTTCAACAGATGCTTAAACTTGACAGTCACACAATATATCCCCATAATAAGCCTTCACAGGTACACCCTCGATTAAAAAGAAAAAGAGAAAATCATAAAGGGGGAAAAAGTATCTTTATTATTCATTAAATAAAAGCAAGTTATCATCAAGTACTTCATTCTCTATCTTCATAAAAATTTGAGGATGCGGTGGAAGAAGAACATCTGATCTCGCTGTCTTAGTTGGGACAGTCGGTGTAGCTTGACAGAAACATTTCTTAATTTCTGTCTGATGATTTTACATTTTCATTTCTCTAAAAACATAGCTTCATGATACCAATTCTGCTTCCATCATTGGTTTTAGCTTGGGAACCCTATTGTAATGAGGCCCTGTTACAAAAGAAGTCAAAAGCAATCTCTAATCTCAGAGCACTTCTGTCAGCTTGTGTAATGCCAATGTGTTTACTGGCATTGCTGTGCATTATTATTATTATTATTATTATTATTATTATTATTATTTGAGTTTAGAGTCTCAGCCTATTCCCCAGGTTGGACTGCAGTGGTGCACTCATGGCCATTCAGCCTCAAGGGAATGGGATTAGGCTGTATTGCCCCTTTAGTCTCTTGAGTAGTTGATGCCACAAACATATGCCTCCATGCCCAACCAATTATTGGATTTATTGTTAAGACAAGGTCTCACCAAATTGCCCAGGCTGACCTGGAAGTCCTAGACTCAGGCATTCCACTCTACTCTGCCTCCCAAACTGTTGGAATTTCAGGCATGAGCCACCATACCCAGCCTCTTATGTTTTCTTTCCAGTCAACTGGAACGGAGTTGGAAGCACTTGTCCCATCAAGTCATTGGCTGCTAGTTCATCTGGTATGACTTCTGGGCTCTGGAATGTCTTCAAGACTTATATCTTGATATCTTTACCTTCCCACCTTTTGCCATATATGCAGTCATTCTTTATAATTTCCTTGATTTGCTCTGGGGAGACCAAGTGCTCATATGGAAAAAAAAAAAGCATTACATGGTGTGTGGAACAGGATCTTACAATGCTTGTATTCCCCACCGAGCAGCAGGACATGTCAAATTTATTTATACACTGTGTTATCTAATCTTATGCCCTTATGAGTTAATACTTCATCTTTACATTTATCTACACTTTTCCCAACTGCTAATGATGCTATGTATAACCTCTAAATTCATACATTTTAAGTTTACATTTGTATGGTAGATTTGTATATGTTTCATGGTAGTAAATGACAAATTAGACTACAATATACTTCTATCTAATGTGCCCATGATACATTAACTTGATAAAATATATTTCTAAACTATGTGGTTTGTGAGTTTGTTTTAAATGATCACAAATTTTCAAATAAAACAAAAAACTTCCAATGTATTTGTTTTTAAAAATGGACTTTTGCAGGTCACACCCATGTTCTTCATGTACTGATTATACATGAAAAAAGTTGACTAGCCATATTTGGAAAACAGCCAAATAAAACATAATTAGAAATATAATAAATCAGCAACATAAAATGTATGGGATAAACATAAATTTGATTGAGCTGGTAACAGAACTACTGAGCAGCAATTTTTTTTTGTTGGAGTCTTACTTCGTCGCCCAGACTGGAATGCAGTGGCACATTTTCAGCCACCACAGCCTCTACCTGCTAGGCTCAGATGAGCCTTCCGCTTCAGCCTTCCAAGTAGCTGGAACTACAGGAACACTCCACTGTGCAAGGCTAATTTTATGATTTATAGTAGAGATGAGGTCTCACTGAGTTGTCCAGGCTGGTCACTAACCCATGGGGTCAGACAATCACCTCACTTTAGCCTCCTTGTGTCCTGGGATTATAGGCGTGAGCCACCACTCCTGGCCTGAGCAGAAACATTGAGCACAATGTACATACTCACAAAGTTTAGAGAAGTCTGAGTGTTAAAAATATATAATTAGATTTCAATTTAAATGGAGACTTAAATGCAAATATGTGAAACTCTTCTCCAACATTTATGTAGTGGTTTGACTAAAATATATGAAAACAATAGATTTGATGATTTTTGAATTTCTACAATAATCAAAAACCAGAAAAATTTCTAAATTTAGAAATAAAATGTCAGCCGGGCTCGGCTCAGCCTGTAATCCCAGCATTTTGGGAGGCCAAGGCGAGAGTATTGCCTGAACCTGTGGCTTCGAGACCCACCCAGGCAACTTGGTGAGACCTTGTCTCTATAATAAAATCAAAAAAACTAGATGGGCTTGGTAGCGCATGCCTGTAGTTCCAGCTACTTGGAAGGCTGAGGCGGAAGGATCGCTGGAGCTTAGCAGGTCGAAGCTGCGGTGGCCAGAAGCATGCCACTGCACTCCAACGTGGATGACAGAGTGAGACTCTGACTCAAAAAAATTTTTAAAAGATAAAATGTCAAACATAAAAAAAAAAACAGTATTACATGCAATATTAGTTAAACTGCGTAATAACACAAAGGAGGAAGACACCTAAAAGCAGTGAGGGGTGAGACATGGTGGCTCAGGACTGTAATCCCAATACTTTGGGTGGCCAAGATGGGAGGATGTTTAGAGCCCAGGAGTTTGAGAGCAGCCTGGACAAGGTACCAAGACTTCATATCTACAGAAGACAAGTAAAAATTAGGTGTGATGGTGCATTTTGTCTTTATGTTCTCAGGAGGGGTAGGGAGACAATTGCCTGAGCTCTTAGGTTGAGCCATAGTCATACCACTGCACTCCAGCCTGGGTGGCAGAGAGACATCAACTCAAAAAAAAGTATGTATGTGTATATGTACATATACAAACATAAATAATATAATAAATTGAAAATACAAACCAAAAACATTAAAAAACTACAAGAAAAGCACTTGAGTATTTCCAAATGAATTTTTTTTTCCAGGAAAGCAGAGAAGTGAGTATTTTAACAATGCTAATGTCAAATGTTAAAGCTAAAATTGGACATCTTTTTTACTCAAAGCCATTTCAGCCTCAACCTGCTGGGCTTAGGTGATCCTTCCAAGTAGCTGGAACTACAGATGCATGCCAGCATGCCTGGCTAGTTTTTTGTGATTTATTGTAGAGAAGAGCTCTCACCATGTTGCCCAGGTTGGTCTCAAAACCCTAGACTCAGGCAATCCTCTCACCTTAGTCTCCCAAGGTGCTGGGATTACAGGATAAATCACTGCACCTGGCCAATAATCTAGCTTTTTACATGAGAAAGCTGATATTGATCATTTGGGCTATGGATTGTGGGTGCTTCTCAAGTATGATGTCAGGTTGTGTTGACTCTATTTTCTGAGTCCCAAAGATTTTCCTCATTTATTTTTAGATCCCATAATCTTTGCTTCCCTAGTTTACTGTCTGTGGTATTAAAGCATTTCTGGTGCTGTAAAAACCTTAATTTTTTATTCAATAGACACAAACCTGTCATCCATAATATGCCCTCATTTTCTTCAATATTCCATGTCAGAGTGACAGAAACCAGTCAATAGTCATCTCCACAGAAATTCAAAACTTTGAAACCATGATTCATTCCTTTAGATCTCTCCAGAAAGAGATAAGGAGCATTGGAAGTTTCCTCCTGAGCCCACTGTGCTGTCCTGGTGGGGAGGAGACCATGTGATAGACAGTCTTCCAGCCATGTCTGATCACCTTTCTGGAGAAAAGCAAAGAGCCTTGGAATATAAGTGGAGTGAAGACAATAGCCATACACTCATGTAGATGGGAATACTTGTGCCAGTGACACAGATGAGAGGTCCAAATGTCCAAGAAGGAGTCAGACTTTAAAATGTGGATTGAAGGCCGGGCTCAGTGGCTCAGTCTGAAATCCCAGCACTTCGGGAGGCCAAGGCGAGTGGATTGCCTGAGCCCACAGGTACAAGATCAGCCCGAGCAACTTGGCGAGATCTCATCTCTACAATAAATCAAGAATTAGCCAAGTGTGGTAGTATGCACCTGTAGTTTTGGCTACTTGGAAGACTGAGACAGAAGCATCGCTGAAGCCCAGCAGTTCGAGGCTACAGTGACTGGGAGCATGCCACTGCCCTCCAGCCTGGGTGACAGAGTGAGACTCTGACTGAAAAAAGGTAAAATAAAAAGTAAAATAAAATGTGGATTGGGAAGCTCTGCTCCAATGAGAATTTTGAGAGGCCTAGGTTTCTATTGCTGACTCAGAGGATGTCTTCTGTTTACCCTTTATGTTCTTCAGTCCTACATCTTCACTTTCCTTTTCAGTGCACTTGCAGCTCATTTCGTGTGAGAACCAAAGTGCTCATGTCTGGTGAGGGATTGAATGACCTGACTGCTCGTCCATTGCTTTGGGGGTTTGGGGAAGATCTAGGCATATTTCTAGGAATTCCTCTTTAAAGTCATTTTAAAAATTCGGTTTATGTCTCATGCCAGAAGTGTATAAGGTGAGTAGTCGCGTTGTTGGGATTTGGTTCAGAAACCTCAAGAACACGGGATACAGATATGTCATGTTGTCCGCATTATCATACCCAGTTTTATGGAGGTTTCCAAAAATAATGCTGAAGGAGTATGAACTGAGTCCTTTTTATCAGGGCACAAAGCATGAGATTAAATTTTTAACAGCAACGTATTTTTATGTCAAAATTTTTAGTTTCCTAGTATGAATTAAGCTTAGAAGTTTAACATTTCCCTAAATATGTCTTCTATACAATAGAATGATATATCTACTCATAGCATTCCTAAAGAAACTAGTGCTGTAGATAAACCTAAAGCGTTGCCAAACATATAGTAAAAATGTGTTGTTACCTTTTGTCCTTTCAACTATCATTTTATAGTTTTTGCTCTATTACTATATAGAATACCAGAACTAAGTTATGTACGTTAAGGTTTTATTTGAAGTATATTAGTTTACATATAATTTTAGCTTAAAAAGTTCTGAAATAACATACTTGAATTTATATGTCATTTAAGAGATGAGTTAATGTGGGTTTTTTTGTTTTTCTTTTTTGTTTTTTTTTGAGTTGGAGTCTCACTCTGTCGCCCAGACTAGAGTGCAGTGGTCGCTCCCGGCCACTGCAGCCTCAACCTGCTGGGCTCCAGTGATCCTTCAGCCTCAGCCTTCCGAGTAGCTGGAATTACAGGCGCCCGCTACCACACCCAGCTAATTATTTTTTTTTTTTAATTTATTGTAGAGATGAAGTCTCGCCAAGTTGCCCAGGTGGATCTTGAACCCGCGGGCTCGGGCAATCCACTCACCTCATCCTCCCAAGGTGCAGGATTACAGGCTGAGCCACCAAGCCCAGCTGAGTTAGACAATTATTAAGTCATACACTTTTTAAAATTATTTAGTTTTTATGTTTATTGTACACAAAATTTATTGTTAGTATTTCCTTTCACTTCACTCAATTTGTATGTGAACAATAATGTGTATTGACAGGGTTCATTTTTTACATCAGTGTGTCATACTATATTTTATAATATTCATATTGCTCCAGTATGTATAAATGTGAAGGATGGGAGCATGTACTATTTAGGTTTTGTCTGGATGCTCCATCAGCTCCATGTAGGACAGGAATAATCAAATGCCCATTTAAACTGAGTGGCAGTTACTGCCCAGATTAACTCAGGAAGGTCTGAAGAAAGAATAGTTAGAAGAGAATTGCTCTCTAGGATGCTTAAAAAAAAAACAATGTAAATACACTATTTGGGATTACAGAACATGGAAGATAACTGTTGTTGCAATTCTGTACAAAAGGTATGTTTCTACATTATTAGATTCAGATTATTATTAACTGTATCTTTGGCCAATTATATCATAGCACTGATGTTATCCATGTGCCTTGGTGTCTGATACCAATTAGTCCTATTACAGTTGATATTAATTTTATTATTTTGATTAAGGTCCCTTCTGAAAGATTTTTCCAATTAGAGTTAATTATTTTTCTGTATTATCAATAAATACCTTCAGGATATTTAACAAAAGTCATTACATTTAATGTATAAGTTCTCCTCCCTTCTGATTCTCTTTGCATGTAATTTCCTTTGAATAATGAATGTTCAACTTTATTTCCTTGTCACATTAACTGAGATAAACCCAGACGTTATATATTTTGGCCTTATGATTTTCTGTCCTTGGAAGATTTCAAATGTTCAGTTGGAAAACAATATTTTGGGATTAATTTCCTAGAATCTTGTATACTTTTTTTAATTGAGAGCAGTACTAGGTTGGTCATTGGAGAATCTCATCAAACCATGTTAATTTTTCTAATAAAAAGGACTTGCTGTTTCTAACTCACCCTGATCACATGTCTGGAGCAAAGGAAAGAGCCCTGGGATGTGAAAAGACATAGCACATTGGCCAAACCTCCCGGTAGGTGGGAGTAAATGGAGTAGATGACACAGGTCAAGGAGGAATATGAGTGAAGTGTTGTTTGGGAAGGTGGATTGCTAAAATGGAAATAGTTTCTAAGTAACGGAGGTTTCCTTCTCTTGCTTTTACATCTATTGTACCATTGTCTGAAATTCTCCAAAAACTGAACCTCTTTAATGATTTCCTTTTAGTATTACTGTGGCAATCAAAGCCCTCTGACTGGCTCATAAGGGACTGCATAATATGACTGCTCTTCTGTTGCTTTGGGGACATGGGAACATCCTCTTCCTTTTTAGAAACTCCATTTTAATCTCTTTTTACGTTCTCTTTTTGCATCATGACTGAAATATATGAATAGTGGTAATTTTGTTATTTGTTTTAGAATTTCCAGAAACATCACAAACAGATGTTATATGTTTTTACTTTATCATTTTTTATCCTAGGGAGATTTCAAATGCAATTCTATAAAACTTCATGTTCAATAATTTTACCAGAAGATAAACTATTTTTCTAAATATGGGGAAACAATGTTATTTTTATTTAAATTTTATATTTTTTGTGTGTGAACTGTGATTGGTATTTTAAACCCTATATGCCCATATTTCAAAGAACATTGGTAAACATATGTTAGACTCCCACATCTTACCTTCTTTCTTAGTAATTCTTTTTTTTTTTTTTTTTTTTTTTTTGAGTTGGAGTCTCACTGTCACCCAGACTGGAGAGCATTGCCGCTCCCGGCCACCGCAGCCTCCACCGGCTGGGCTCTGCCAATCCTTCCACCTCAGCCTTCCAAGTAGCTGGAAATACAGGCGCACACTACCACACCCAGCTAATATTTTGATTTATTGTAGAGATGAGGTCTTGCCGAGTTGCCCAGGCGGGTCTCGAACCCGTGGGCTCAGGCAATCCACTCACCTCAGCCTCCCAAAATGCAGCATTACAAGCTGAGCCACTGAGCCTGGCAAGTAATTCTTAATATTATTTGTTTCATATGAAGCTTAGGAATGGGTTATACATATACATATATACATACACAGATATATTTACATGTGTTTTTGTGTTGTTTGACATCTAGTTTTCTTCTTACACAAATAAAAATTGTATAAGCATTTATTGTGAACAATGTAATGATTTAATGTTTGTACATTGTGAATTGGTGAATATAATAAAGTTAGTGAACACATCTATTACTATACAAAGTTATCATTTTTGCTTTCTTTTATTTGAGTAGGAGTCTCACTCAGCTGCCCAGATTGGAGTGCGGTGGCATGCTACCATAAGTTTTTGACTCACTAGTAATGAGCTAAAAATCCACACATTTAAGGCAGGGAGTGGTGGCCCAAGTCTGTAATCCTAGCACTATGGGAGGCCAAGGTGAGAGGGTTGCCTGAGTCCATGTCTTCGTAAACAGGCTGGGCAACTTGGCAAGACCTCATCTCTATAATAAATCAACAAATTATCTGGGTGTGATAGAAAGCACCTATAGTTCATGCTACTTGAAAGGCTGAGAGGGAAGAATTATCTGAGTTCAGCAGGTTGATGCTGGGGTTGCCTGGGCAACAAGTGAGCTTCCAACTCAAAAAAAAAAAAAAAAAAAACCCACAAATTTAAAATTCTATCTAAATATTCTAATGGCTCTATTGGGAATATTGCCATTAATTTTTTTAGAATGTTGTGTAATATGTTCACTATGGAGCTCAATGTTAGGTTTTGTAATTGAAGAACCCCAACAATGATCATGTTACTTTTTTCTAATAAAAGAGGACTTGCTGTCTCTAAGCCAGACCTGGTCATGTGTCTGAAGCAAAGGAAAGAGCCCTGGGATGTGAAGAGATGTAGCACATTAACCAAAACTCCAGGTGGGTGGTATTGAATGATGCAGATGACACAGGTCAAGAATGCAGAGCTTAAAATGTGGTTTGGGAAGGTAGTGTGCTCAAATGGAAAAGGTTTCTAAGAAACCTGGGATTATTTCTCTTTTGTTCCACAAAGGAACATCTATTATTCCATGTTCTGAAATTCTCCAAATCTCTGCTGCTTCTTCTTCAGTGATCTTATCTCAAGTTTACAGAGAAAATCAAAATCCACTTAACTCATGTTAGGAACTGCATGAACTGACTACCTTTCTGATATTTTTGGAAACATGCAAAAATCTGCTTATTTACTTAGAAAATCCACGTCAAACTATTTTTAAAGTTTTCTTTGTGTTGTGTTGGAAATATTTGAGAGTAGTGATTTTGTTATTTGAAAAATTTTAAGAACTTCAGACAGATGTCATATGAGTTCTGCTTTATGATTTTCTAACCTAGGGAGGTTTCCAATGTGATTTTATTTAAATCCATATGCCACAATTCTACCAGAATACAAACTATCTCTCTTGATAAGTCAATGTTACTTTATTTAATTTTTCTTTTTTAGTATGAACTGAGATTGGTAGTTTATTACTTCATATCCAAATTATTGTCTACTGTATTGCATAGAACATTGGTGAGCATATTAAACTCCCAGATGTTACCTTGTTTCTTAATAACTCTTATTTTATAATTTTCTTTTGTTTAGTTAGTATGATGATTAGGAATAGTCTACATGTTTGCATATGTATGTACACCCTGTATGTGTGTTTATGTATGTGTCATTAACATAAAATTTTTATATATAAATGTATAACCATATATTGTGTATAATGTCATAATTCCATATGCCTATACATTGTGAAACGATAATTACAATTATGCTAATGATATATCAATAAGCTTTTGTAGTTCCCATTTCTATGTTGTATAAGAACAACACATAATGTCTATTATTTTAGCAAATTTTCTAAACATATGAGATCATTCTTAACTATAAGTCATTATGTTATACATTAGTTGCCTAAAACTCAATTATAATTGAAATTTTGTAACCATTGAAAAACATCTCACATTTTTCCCATCTCTAGGCTCTGGTGATCACCATTATACTTTCTTCCTCTCTCAGTGCAATATTTTTTAATTCCACACATGAGTGAGATCATGATTTTTTTTCCCCCAATTGGAGTCTCAATGTCACCCAGACAGGAGTGCAGTGGCATGCTAAAGGCCACTGCTATGATGATCTGCTGGGCTCAGGCAATCCTTCTGCCTCAGGCTTCCAAGTAGCTGGAAGTACAGGTATACACTACCATGCTCACTTTATTTTTCATTTATTGTAGATATGAGGTCTCACCAAGTTACCCAGTATGGTCTTGCATCCTTGAGTTCAGGCAGTTCTCTTGAAGCCTCCCAAAGTTCTGGGATTACAGGCTTAAATACTGCACCCAGCCTCACACAGTATTTTTGTGTGTGTGCCTGGCTGACTTCACTTAGCATAATGTCTTACAGTTTCATTCATAAGGTTGAAATTTCAGCATTCTTTAATTTTTTATGGTTGAATTATATGCTATTGTGTTTATATATGATATTTTCCTAATCAGCACAGCATCTACAAATAATTAGATTGTTTTCAAGCTTGGCCATTTTGACAAATGCTGCAGTGAACATAGGGGTGCAGACACTTCTTTCAGATACAGATTTTATTTTCTTTGGTTTCCTAAAACAGGAAAATGATTTCTGTGTTACGTGGTAGTTTACATTTATTTTTAAAAGAACGTGGATAATTATTTTTATAATGATTCTATCAATTTTAAACTCACCAACAGTATACAGGATTTCTTTTTCTTCCATACTTATCAACAGTTCAGACTCTTCTGGTTGATATTAGCCATCCTAACATGTGTGAGATATAGTATCATCATTGTGTTGATTTGAAATTGCTTCTATTGGTGATGCTGAGCTCTGTTTCATATAACTGTTGGCAATTTGTATGTCCTCATTGGATAAATAACTTCATTTGGGGGATATATTTTATTCAACTGATTATTATTTTCTTGTTTTTGCCTTTGATTTGTATAATTTTCTTGTATACTTTGGATATAATATCTCATCAGTTATGCAGTTTGCAGATATTTTCTCTTGTCCTGTAAGCCTTCTTCCTGTTCCCTTTACTATACAGAATACTTTTAGTTTGATGTCTCCAATGTCTCCAACTTGTTTATATTTACTTTTATTCCTGTAGTGATTTAAAAAAATTATTACTAAGTTTATATCAGTATCACTGATATTTTCCAAATACTTTTTAAGGCTTTATCAGTCATGGTCTCTGTCACCCAGGGGGGAGTGTGATGGCTCAAGTAAGGCTCATGACAGTCTTGAGCTCCTTGATTCAGGTGGTCACTTTACCTCAGTCTGCTCAGTACTAGGATTACAGTCAGCCCAAAACTTTGATAGTAGTTTGTCTGACTGTATATTTCTGTTTATTCTAGTTTGAATTCAATAAACTTCTTGACTTTCCTATTTTTCTTCATTTCATTTGAAAATTTCTCAGACATTATTGTAATTTTCAACTACACAAATTCTTATTGTTGTACCCTTAATTGAGTAATTTATCCTGATTCCTCCTATGCTTTGGCATACTTTGTTTGAATTTGGATATTTGAAAAAGATATACATGTCATAATGTTTCTGAAGTTGCTTTCCCTAGATAAGTGTGACATGAATCACTAACTTAGAGATTCTGGGAGACTCCCATACCTGTTCTTAGGATGTGTCTTCTCTGAATGTTGGGACAGAAACTAGCCTTTGGGTAAACCCCCAAAGGGCAGAAGTGTGAACTCATGCTTCACTCTTCTGTTTATTCCCTGAGGAAGAAATCAAAAGTTAGAAGGTTTCATCTGATTACATCATGCTGTATTGTGAAGGAAGAGAGATTATGGTGGCAAAATTACTAAACTTCCTCTTCCATGTTACCCTTTTTAACATTTTGCTCACTGGGGATTCAGCAAAGTCTTAGCTGTCTTTTGAGTTCTCACACTGGCAGCGTGGTATTTTCTTAAGTACATATATTTATGAAGGAGTGGAAACCATTTTATCTAAATAGACATGAAAGAATCCATAGGGGAGAAAGAGACTTCAAAAATGAAAAATGTGGCAAAGCCCTTAGCTATTACTCATGCCATTCACAACATCAGAAAATTCATAGTGGAGAGAAGCTCTATAAATGTGAAGAATGTGATAAAGCCTTTACTTGGTATTCACATCTTATTCACCATCAGAGAAACCATACTGCACATAAACCCTACAAACGTCAAGTATGTGAGAAAGCTTTTCATCAGTATTCACGTCTTACTCGGCATCAAAGATACCATACTGGAGAGAAACCCTACAAATGTGAAGAATGTGACAAAGCTTTCCACACTCATTCAGACCTTGCTCAACATACTATGATCCATACTGGAGAGAAACCCTGTAAATGTGAAGAATGTGGTAAGACCTTTTGCTCTCATCAAGGATTTGCTGGACCTAAGACCATCTGTACTGGAGAAAAAAACATACAAATGTGCAGAATGTGGCAAAGCGTTTCACTCTCATGGAGAATTTGCTCGACATAAGATCAGCCATACTGGAGAAAAACCATACAAATATGAAGAATGTGGCAAATCCTTTCACTGACACTCAGGTCTTATTTGACATCAAAGTATCCATACTAGAGAGAAACCCTATAAATGTGAAAAATATAGCAAAGCCTTTCACTCTTATTCAGGGTTTAGTCACCATGTCAAGATACATATTAGAGAGAAACCCTACAAAAGTCAATAATGCGCAACATCTGGCATATAAAATAGCCAGGTTCAGTGGCTCAGCCTGTAATTCCACGATTTGGGAGGCCGAGGTGAGTGAATTGCCTGAGCCCGCGGGTTTGAGACCTGCCTGGGCAACTTGGCGAGACCTCACCTCTACAATAAATCAAAAAATTAGCTGGCCGCGATACCGCGCACCTGTAGTTCCAGCTACTTGGAAGGCTGAGGTGAAAGGATCGCCGGAGCCCAGCAGGTCATGAGACTTCAATTCAGAAAAAAAAAATAATGAGCCAGGCTCGGTGGCTCAGCCCGTAATCCCAGCACTTTGGGAAGCTAAGGTGAGTGGATTGCCTGAGCCTAAGGGTTCAAGACCAGTCCAGGTAACTTGGGGAGACCTCGTCTCTACAATAAATCAAAAATTAGCCAGATGTGGAAGCGGGTGCCTGTAGTTCTAGGTCCTTGGAAAAATGAGACAGAAGAATTGCCAGAGCCTAGCCGGTTGATGCTGGGATAGCTGTGAGGCTGCCATTGCACTCCAGCCTGGGGGATAGAGTGAGACTCCAACTCAAGAAAAAAGAAAGTCATTCCTCTATTTGATAATATAAAGAGAGTGAAAGTGTGAGAGACTTTATAAGGGAATATCAACTTATGATGGATGTTGGACTACAGAAACCATGTCCTTGACAACATCAACTTTTAAATTGTTTACATATAATAAAAGTAATTGCACACATTTTATTTAAAAATAACAAATTCTGCATTTCCTAAATAATTTAGCTATTGGCAGAATAACCTCGTTTTTAGAACTTTATCTGTCAGTAACTTAAAATGTGATGGAAGTTTTGTTGCAAATTATATTGCTTAATCTTTTATTGGAACTGACTTGTGTTAAAGGATTCCCATTGCACAGACTTTGACCCCAAGACTCTGAAAACTTACAAGGGCTCGGTCACCTCTCTCTGGGTGAGAAGGAAGATCTGCTGGAAGCAAGCACACTACAAGAAAAAGTCTCATCTGCAAATATGTGAACCTCGGTCTCCGTGGAAACACAGCAAAATCACATCTTATTTTCCACCCCTGTGGCTTTCATTGTGTAATGCATTTCCATATCTGTCTTCTACCTTTAAACATTGTATTCCTTTGCTTTCTCAGTGTATTTTTTTTTTGAGTCTGTCACTCAGACTGGAGTGCAGTGGCCACTCTTGGGCACCGCAGCCTCGACATGCCGGGCTCCTGTGATCTTTCCACCTCAGCCTTCCAAGTAGCCAGAACTATAGGTGTGCGCTATCACACCCGGCTAATTTTTTTGATTTATTTTAGAGATGAGGTCTCGCCAAGTTGACCGGGAGGGTCTTGAGCCCACGGGCTAAGGCAATCCATTCACCTCAGTCTCCCAAAGCACTGGGATTACAGGCTGAACCACCAAGCCTGGCCTTTTTTTTTTTTTTTTTACTTATTGTAGAGACGAGGTCTCACCAGGTTGTCCAGGCTGGTCTCAGACACCTGGCTTCAGGGAATTCTCTAACCTCAGCCTTCCAAAGAGTGGGGATTATAGGCTGAGCCTGTAGTGAAGAGAAGTGTAGGAAGGGAAGGAAAGGGAGATGTAAAAAGGTAGAGTGTTTGTATGAAATCGAAGTTAAGTTCTATGACTTTAAGATGCATTCATAAAAATTTAAGATATTTTATGTACTCTCCATTTGTCACAGAAATTACAAAGAAAATACCCATAAAAGAAACAAAAAAGGGCTGGGCTCTGTGGCTCAGCCTGTAATCCCAGTGCTTTGGGAGGCTGAGATGAGTGGATTGCCTGGGCCCGAGGGTTCAAGACCTGCCTGGGCAACTTGGCGAGACCTCATCTCTACAATAAATCAAAAAATTAGCCAAGCGTGGTAGCACATGCCTGTAGTTCCAGCTACTTGGAAGGCTGAGGCGGAAGGATAGCTGGAGCCCAGCAGGTCGAGGCTGCGGTGGCTGCTCCTGGCCACTGCACTCCAGTCTGGGTGACAGAGTGAGACTCCAACTCAAAAAAAAGGGAACATAAAAGTAATCAAGGCAAGTGACCACAAACACACACACACACACACACACACACACACACACACAGAGAGAGACAGAGAGAGAGAAGTCAGTAAGAGAGAAAAAGAAGGAAAACATTGCTATAGGAAAACACAGAAAACAATTTTTAAATGTCCATAATAGGCTGGGCACAGTAGCTCACACCTATAATCCCAGCATTTTGTGAGGCCAAGGTGAGATGATTGCCTGAGCCCATGGATTCAGGCAACTTGGTGAGGCAATAAATAAAAAAATTAACCTGTTGTACTGACACATGCCTATAGTTCCATCTCATTGGAAGGCTGAGGTGGAAGGATCTCCTGAGATCAACAGACGAGGTCACAGTGGCTGTGAGCATGCCACTGAACTCCAGCATGGGTGACAGAGTGAGACTCCAACTCAAAAAAAAAAAAAGGCATAGTAAATCTTTCACTTTCAGTAATACTTTAAACATAAATTCATTCACTAACCTAATCACTTGCAATGGATGATGCACTAACAAAAACAAAGAATTAACAATGCACTCTCTTTCAGAGATTTAATTTTAAGGAGTCAAATAAACCAAGAGAGGATGGAAAAAGATACAACATGTCCGTAACATACAAATGTGCTTTGTTTTGAGGATATATCCTACAAAGGTAGTCTATGTACCCAACTATCACTATAGATTATTTAGTACTGTAATATAGTATGTTTATAATAGTTTTCATGCCAATAATACATAAAAAACAAACCAAAAATAAACACAAAAACTTTTAAAAATCACTTACACAATTGAACATGCAAAAAAATCTTTGCATCTTTGAAAGCTTGCAATTTAAAAGTTCCTATGTAGAAGATTTCCTGTATTCTATGCAAATAGTACAGAAGGGGATAGGATTGCAGCATTATCTTATACAAAACATACAGTAAGTAAAAAACCCAGAAGAAACAAAAAATATTCAGATAATAATAAAAAGGGACCAGGCTTGGTGGCTCAGCCTGTAATCCCAGCACTTTGGAAGGCTGACAGTGTATTTCCTGAGCCTGCAGGTTTCAGACCAACCCAGACAACTTGGCAAGACCTTATCTCTACAATAAATTTAAAAACTTAGTTGTGCATGGAAGCCCATGCTTGTAGTTTTGGCTACTCAGAAGGCTGAGGCAGAAGGATTGTCAGTGCCTAGCAGGTCAATGCTGGGGTGGCTGTGAGTGTGCCACTGCACTCCAGCCTGGGTAATGGAGTGAGACTCCAACTCAAAAAAATTAAAATTAACAGTGCCAATTTACTATGAATCTATAGCAGGTATAAATGTGTATACAACTAATATCAGAGTATATATAAAGCAAATATTGACAAAATAAAGTGATAAAATACACACCAACACAATAACTGCAAAAGAATATCTTCCTTTCTATAATGAATAAAAATGCCAGATAAGAGATCAGTATGGAAACAGAGAACTTGAACAATACTAGAGACCAGTTGGGTCTCATCACATTGAGAAACTCTTATACAAAGTATTTTTCTCACTACAAAGAAACAAAACTGGAAATTAAAACTGGAAATCCAAAAATATGGGTAACTTACGACTGAGATGGAAGGATCACCTGAGGGGTTGAGGTTCTGGTGAGTCATAATTGTTCCAATGTACTCCAGCCTGGAAGACAGACTGACATGCCAACTCAAAAGAAAGAAAAAACTCATATGTTTTAATATGATTAAGATGTCAACTGTTCCCAAACCGATATATGAAATAAATGAAAACTCAAATGGTAATTTCTATAGCAAAAATATTTTTATATTATAAAATTTATATACAATTTATATAAAAGTAAGATGTCAAGAGACACTTAGCCCAGTCTTAGCAAAGAGGAGGAAGTTAGAGGCATCACCCATCCTTATTTTAAAATATATCACAAAGTTAGGGAAATTTAAAAAACTGTGGCCAGGCTCGGTGGCTTAGCCTGTAATCCCGCACTTTGGGAGGCTGAAGTGAGTGAATTGCCTGAGCCTGTGTTTGAGACCCACCTGGGCAACTTGGTGAGACCTCATCTCTACAATAAATCAAAAAAATTAGCCAGTCGTGGTAGACGCGTGCCTGTAGTTCGGGCTACTTGAAAGGCTGAGGTGGAAAGATCGCCAGAGCCCAGCAGGTCGAGGCTGCGGTGGCCGGGAGCAGCCACTGCACTCCAGTCTGGGCAACAGAGTGAGACTCCAACTCAACTCAAAAAAATAAAATAAAATAAATAAAAATTAAAAAAACAAATAAACTGTGGTATTGACATACAGAAAAACAAAGAGATCATGGAACCAAATAGAAAACTCCAAAATTAACCCTAATAAATATAATTAAGTAATCTAAGACAAGGTTGCTATGACCACAAAATGGGGAAAAAACAACAGCTTCAACAGATGTTGGTGGAAAACTTGGTATCACTAAGCAGAAAGGAAGGATTCACAACATATACAAAAAGTATATGAAATTATTACATATTTAAATGTAAAAACTTTCAAGCGTGGTGGCTCAATCCTGTAACTCTAGCACATTGGGAGGCCGAAGTGATAAAATTGCCTTAGACCAGTGATTTGAAACCACCCTAAGCAACTTGGTGAGACATGATCTCTACAATTTAAAAAAAATTTAATCAGGAATGGTGGCTCAAATCTGTAGTTCGACCTACTTGGAAGTGATCACCTGAGTCCAGCAGGTCAAGACTGCAGTGTCCAAGAGCATGCCACTGCAGTTCAACCTGGACAACAGAGTGAGACTCTTACTCAAGCAAAACAAAACAAAAATGACAACTTTGTATAGTAATAGATATGTTCACTAACTTGATTGTATTCATCAATTCTCAATATACAGACATTAAATCATTACATTGTACACAATAAATGGTTATACAATCGTTAGTTGTGAAAGAATCAGATGTCAAATACACATACATAAACACAAGAAAAGGTATCTGTGTATGCATATGTGTATATGTCTCACCCATTCCTAAGCTTCATATGAAACAAAATAATTTTAAGAATTACTAAAAAAAGAATGACTAAGAAACAAGGTAACATGTGGGAGTTTCACATATGTTTACTAATGTTCTATGAAATAAGGGCATGTAGAGTTTAAACTATCAATCACAATTCAAACACAAAAATGTAAATTTTAACTAAAAGTAACATTAGTTACCCAATATTTAGGAAAATAGTTTGCCTTTTGGTAAAATTATGAAGTATGAATTTTTATAGAATTGCATTTGAAACCTGCCTAGGATAGAAACTCATAAAGCAAAGAACATATAACATCTATTTGTGATGTTCCTGGAACTTCTAAAACAAATAGCGAAATCACCAATACTCATATATTTCAGCCATGATGCAAAAAGAGAACTTTAAAAAGAGATTAACATGGAGTTTCTAAAAAGTTAGAGGATATTCTCGTGTCCCCAAAGAAACATAAAAGCAGTCAGATTATGCAGTCCCTTCTGAACCATTCAGAGGACTTTGATTTCCACAGTAATCTTCAAAGGAGATCAGCAAAGAGGAGGTACAGGTGAGAGCCACTGCACCTGGACCGTTTAGAACATTTAAGAATTTTAAGCCTGTGGGTCCTTAGCTCAGTACTGGTGAATCAAAGATTGATGACAGTAATTTCATTTTAGGTGTCAGCAATTATACTTTATGTCCCTCAATTTCTGGAGTAACCACTAATATAGGTAGACACAGATCACTTCAAAACAGGAAAAGGTTCATGTCAAAATGAAACATCTTTCAGTTTTTCTTTTCTATGCCAACAAATCACAATTTCCTTGAAAGCAGGAAACACTTGTGCAATGCAAAAACTCACAGAAAACATTCTACAAATAAAAAACATAAAATTCTTAACATGGAAAAGGAATTTTGTGTTGCAATTCTCCTCATGCAGGGAAACCAGGTTTTTGTGGTTCTCTAATGTCACACTCCTGAACAAAGTCCGCTGAGAGAATTCTATGGCCACATCCCTGAATGTCAACAGCCCCTGAAAACAACACTTATTTACAAAGTGTGCATGAGCTCTAGGTTGAATGGTATATTTATATCATGCATGTGTACAACAATGAACTGAAAGATATTAAAATGTGTATTCTCACTCAGGAGATCTAACGTAAAGTCAGAGTTTCTATTTTTTTTTTTTTTTTTTTTTAGTTGGGGTCTTATTCTGTCACTTATGCTAGGGTATTCTGACATGATCACAATTCCCAGTAGCCTCGACCTTCTGTGATGAAAGAATCCACTCTCCTCACCCTTCCAAAAACTGGGTCACTGCATTCATCTAAGCTTTTAATTTTTTTTGTAGAGATGAGGTTTGGCTTTATTGCCTATGCTCGTCTTGAATTCCTGAGCTCCAGGGATCGTCCTACCTCAACTTCCTAAAGTGCTGGGATGACAGGCATGAGCTATAGCACCTGCCCTGACTTTCTGCATTTCTAACAAGCTCTCCATTGATGCCAATGCTTCTGGCCCAAGAAGAATATTGTGTCAAACCCTTACCACGTAGCAGAGCCTGAGTTTACCTCAGTTTATGTCACAAAGAAACAAAGTTGACAACCTTCATTATTCAAAGCAAGTTACAAGCAAAGAAAATCAGAAGAAAGGAGATGTTCCAGAATAAATGTAATGATTTTTGTTAAATAATTCCAAGGTATTTATTAAAAGTATAGAAAAATAATTAACTCTATATTGAAAAAAGTCTGTCAGAAGGCAACTTAACTAAAAGAATAAAATTAATATCAGCTGTAATAGAACAAATTGGTATCAGATACAAAGGCACATGAATAAGAATATCAGTGCTTTAATATCATTGGCCAAAGATACAGCCAATAATAATCTGAATCTGAAGAAACATACATTTTATGCAGAATTGCAATGACGGTTATTATCATGTTCTGTAATCCCTAATAGTGTATTTAAATTATCTTTTTTTAAAGCATCCTGGAGCAAGTCTCTTCTAATTCTTCTTTGTTCAGACCTTCCTGAATTATACTGAGCAGTAACTGCCACCCTGTTCAAATGTGCATTTGATTATTCCTATCCCGCATGGAACTGATGGAGCATCCAGACGAAACCTAAATAGAATGTGCTCCCACCCTTCACTAGGATCTGAGGATCTACCGCATCTCTAATGGAAATTGTAGTGTCCATGCCTTTCCCTGTTCCACAGCCACAAGGGAATATTTGTTAATACTGAAGTACATAAATTCGGGGTGAGAACTGTGCGTGGCAGCTAAGAAAACAGAGAGAAGCCTCTAGTGTGTATGGAGCAAGTGTTTCACAGAACCCCTTGATATCCCAAGAAAAACAGAAACTAATAAAAATAAACTTATTAGGCAGAACCATCATAAGTATGGTAGTAAATGTTTGCAAGTTCTAAAAACATGACATTCCAGAAGAAAAACTGGACATAGCTTCTGACCTGGGACACATTAACCTGAGAACCAGTCATTTCTTCCTCTTTCTCCTACTTCTCTGGGATTTCTTCTGAGATGAGATTATCTGGACAAATCACTCCCACATGTAGAAAGTATGCCTTTATTTTTTAATTAAACAGAATTAAGTTGTTTTGGATAAGAGTTTCACCTGGGCAACATGGCAACACAATCTCTAAACAATTCAAGAAATTAGCCAGTATGCCTGTAGTTCAACCTACTTAGAAGAATAAGGCAGAAGGATCATTTGAGGCCAGTAGGTAGACACTGTGGTGGCCACGATTCAGCCACTGCGCTCCAGCTTTGGTGACTCAAAATCAGAAAAAAGAAAGTGTGATTTTCCAGGTTTTAAGGAGTCCCTGAATAGGCATTTAGAAACAACTCCCCTCTGAAAGCTGATGTTGCTTCAGCTGGATGCACAGTCAGCAGCACTCAGCTAGAGAAAGCAGGACCAGAACACAGGGTCCCCACACCCAACACACTCATCACAACGCAAGTAGTTCTTATCCAAATGAAAAACACAATGGGCTGGGCTTGGTGGCTCAGCCTGTAATCCCAGCACTTTGGGAGGCCCAGGTGAGTGGATTGCCTGAGCTCGAGGGTTTAAGACACACCCGGGCAACTTGGCAAGACCTCATCTCTACAATAAATCAAAAATTAGCTGGATGTGGTAGTGTGCTCCTGTAGTTCCAGCTACTTGGAAGGCTGAGGCAGAAGCATCACTGGACCCAGCAAGTCGAGGCTGCGGTGGCCAGGAGCATGCTACTGCACTCCAGTCTGGGTGACAGAGTGAGACCCCAACTCAAAAAGAAACAAAACAAAACCAAAAAGAAAAACACAATCGATCTCCATCCTGAAAGATCCTATTCTCTGCTGGCCCATTAAAGTTTACACAGGTTGAAGTAACTCAGTAGCTTAATCATGTCTCCAAGTTTGGGGACCAGTCTCACTGTGAGATGCAGCCCAGTGTGGCTCAATTTTAAGTAGTGGCAGAGAGAAACCTGAGCTGATGGGAATTTAATTCTGGAAACTCCCTCCACACACTCTACTGTCCCTTCATCACAGTATGGAGATGCTTCATCCTCCAGGGTTTCAATTCTCACCAGGGACTAAATGCTCACTTGGAGTAGTTTAAGACTCTGACCTATGACTTTTTTTTTCCTCTGAAAGCTACAGTGTTGAGTCTGCTGAACACCAACCAATTCTCCAACACCAGGTGGTTCTCCAACAATTCAATTCTGTCACTACCCAGAATTAGCAAAGGTTCAACAAGTTCAGGGCTCAGTACCACAGCTGCCCCCAGGTGCAAAACCCAGGGCCATCGATGCTTCTGAGCAACTGTGGATAAATAAGTCCTCCTCACTTCCAGTTATTTAATGGAAGACTCATAGAACTCAGCAAAACATTTTCCTTATGTTTACCAGTTTATTAAAAAAGATATAGGGCAACCTCTTTGAATCTTCTCCCACTGTGGGAGATTATCTGTCCTCTCGATAAAACCTGCATTAAAAAAAGGATAAAATTCAGAATTAGCCAAGCAAAGAGATATACAAGGCTAGTGGCAGGAGAGATGGGGGTAGGGTGACAGAATTCTGGATTTTCCCTATTTCAAACCCAGTTACAGACACTGCAATTTGCCATTTCCTGCCTCATAAAAAATTGTATGAATACTTTTGTCTCCAGTGGTCATAACAAAACACCTGTGAACCAAACATTTTCTTTCCCCTCACCCATCAACTCTGACCCGCTCACAGCTTGAACCAACACACACCTCCTTTTATGATTCCCCAAAAACAAGCTGACTTTGGGGTGAAACATTCTTGGAACTGGGATCTGCTGGTGCCACCCTCCATCCTGTCCTCCCCCTCACACCCCCTTTCTTTCTGATCTTCTTTGTTTCTCCCCATGGAAGAAAGCCAATTTCTCCCTAAATATTGAGATGTTTGCAGGTCCTATACCTGGTACTTTCACCCTATTGCAATATTTTATCATAAATTTATTTTAACCCAAGCTCTGCAAGCTTTTCTATCACAGGTTACTTTCATGACTGTTGTAAACAGACAGGCATACCTGCAGGGGAGACTCCCCTAAAAGAACTACCTGGGTCTTTTGCAGAATGAGGACTGACCACTGCTTATAATCTCTGGCCCATGTGTCCGCTTCCTGGTTAAGGTTTGAATGACAGAAAATGGAGTTGATATAGCCACAGAGCAGCCATTTTGATACTACCTAGTTCTGTCATGTTTTCTTATCAAAATTACCTAGATAGTCCTCTAATCATTAGGCAAGGACAGAACCAGTAGCTAAGATGTAGTTATTGCTAATTATCTTACAACCAACCCCTCAATAGCTTGTTTTGTATTAAATAAGTTTTCTATTCTGAATATTTGCCCCAACCATGATAAGTAAAACTTATCAGCCCTTCATGAACTTCCTGAAAGACAATCACCGTGGCAGCCATCATGTGTCTAACACACCCCTCTGCCTGTCCTCTATCACCTCGCTTGACCTGCACCCATCAAAAGGAAAGGCTTTTAAAAAGCACTAAATGTTACCCCAAAGCAGCCATTTGCCATTGCTTTTGTTAAGCTCTGGCCAGACCATGTGTTCATTGAGCTATGGTGGTCATTGCTTTGCTAAACTCTGATCTGGCCAAGTGACTCTGAGCTATGGCGACCACGTTTTTCTCATAAAATTTAGCAATAAACTTTTATCCAGGTAACAAGATACAGAAGAGTATCCACTGTCACTAATTCTCCAATCTGCAAAAAAAGAACTGATGTTTTAATGAATCTATGTAATTCATCAATCTACCACACACCTTGTGAAAATGTACTTATGTTCACAGCTATAATGAGAGAAAAATGTCCCCTATTTTTTTTTCCCTGAGGTACTATTTGCAAAGCAATGCCATGGGATTCTGTTTGAAATTACACTAAAATAGAACAATCCTCAGAATCTTGCTGCACATGTTCTGCAAAATAAAGAAAGTAGATAAGGGTTTTTTAACAAATGGAATATCAAATACATATTTAATTTTTTTTTAAATGGAGTCTCACTGTTGCCCAGTCTGGAGTGCAGAGGCACACTCATGGTCACCAGGGCCTCAACCTGCCGGGCTCAGGTAATCCTTCCACCTCAGCCTTCCAAGTAGCTGGAACTACAGTCATGCACCACCACACCTAGCTAATTATTTTGATTTATTGTAGAAATGAGGTCTCACAAATTTGCCCAGGCTAGTCTTGAACCCATGGGTTCAAACAATCCTCTTACCTCAGCCCCACAAAGTGCTGGGATTGTTGGCATGAGCCACTGTGCCTGGCCTTAAATATTTAACTTTTCCCAGAAATCTACCTATATCTTACCTGAAATTTTTTTTCATGGTGGCACTTGCCACCATGCCTGGCTAGTTTTTGGTTTATTGTAGAGATGAGGTCTCATCAAGTTGTACAGGCTGGTCTCGAAACCACTGGCTCAGGCAATCCTCTCATCTCAGTTTCCCAAAGCACTGGGATTATAGGTGTGAGCTGCTGCACCCAACCTTTTTTTAACTTTTCAACACCTATTGATAAAATACATTTTATGGTCACTGAAAAACTGGAGTTGAAAAAAGTGAATGCATTTTTTTAAAGGGTATACACCCAGGTAAGAAACCCACTGACTGACACACAGTCAAGCCTGAATCAAGTGTCAATTCAGGCCAATCTATAACGTGGGATGTTCTCTTACCTAGTTCTGCTAACTGAAGTGCCTGGTTACCACTGTCAGTGAACTGGCAGTCCATCTGGAGGAAGCCAAAAGGACCATAACAATGGTCAGGAGGAAGGTGTCCCTGCCTCGACATTTTTTCCTCTCTCCTTACAATGTCTGCTTCTGTAAATACCTTGCTTAAGCCTCAGCTACCACCCAAGCTGTCCTGCAGGCACACGAAAATGTAAACTACACACACAGAGAAATGTAAGCCTGATATAAGGCAAAGCTTACAAGCAGACAGGGCCCCAGGACCTAGGCATGAGCCCCCTGGGTCTGCTGGTGGAAATAAACTTGTGTTGTCTTCACATTCTGGGAGTGCCACTCATCTCTGAACTACAGGAGCAGCTCTGCCACAACATCAGGAGACACTAAACTTCTCCTATGTGCCAGAGACGTTTCTTGTGGGTTCTTGCACCATTTCACTGGGGTAGGTTTTCCTAGTCCATTGAGATAGTTTTCCTGCTTTTGCAAGTGGAACTTAATCCAGAATGAAAGTAGAGACCCTGAGAAACTTAGAATAAACTTGGTTCACATTTTGCCTCATCATAGCCATTTTTCCATAGACATGTTTCAAATCAAGCACAGGTTAGACATAGTTAATTTCCAATAGGCAGATTTTAGGAGGCATTCAGACATTTTAAGATTATATTTTTAAGCCAGGCTTGGTGGCTCAGCCTCTAATCCCATGCTTTGGGAGGCCAAGGTGAGTGGATTGCCTGAGCTTATGGGTTCAAGACCCACCCGGGCAACTTGGCAAGACCTCATCTCTACTATAAATCAAAAATTGGCCAGGTGTGGTAGTGCATGCCTGTAGTTCCAGCTACTTGGAAGGCTGGGGCAGAAGGATCGCCGGAGTCCAGCAGGTCGAGGCTG
>NW_007259405.1:134071-136494 GCF_000164805.1 Carlito syrichta
AAAAAAAAAAAAAAAGATTACATTTTTCTGCAGGCCAAGAGGCAGTCTACCCCATCCCCCTCAGCAAATCTCCATCAGGGGCAAAACCAGTACAGAACAAAAGACCAACATTTCCACTCATGGTTTAGCATAATAATCTCTAGGCAACTTTCTGATTACTTGTCAAGGGAGATAAAGATCACCCCATGGCTGGCTGAAGCCATAGACATTTTATTTTTATTTTTTTTGAGTTGGAGTCTCACTCTGTCATCCAGATGGGAGTGGCAGGCTCCCCACCACTGAAGCCTCAACCTGCTGGGCTCTGGTGATCCTTCCGCCTCAGCCTGCCAAGTAGCCAGAACCGCAGGTGTATGCTACCATGCCCGACTAATTTTTTTTTTATTGTAGAGAGGAGATCTCACCAAGTTGTCCAGGTGGGTCTTGAACCCACAGGCTCAGAAAATCCACCCGCCTCAGCCTCCCAAAGTGCTGGGATTACAGGCTGAGCCACATAGTCCAGCCCATAGAAATTATAATAAAACCACTGTTTGGTCAAGGAGTTTGTGGATTGCAAATGTCTGGCAAGCCTCTTGCAGGAAAATCCCTTTCCCAAGACTCTTCCATCTAGCCCACCACCTGAGGGCATGAGATGCTAATGTATGGCAACCTTCAAAATCTAAGACTCCAGTGGCCACAATCAACATCAAAGACCAGCATCCCTGGCTTTTCCTCCAGGTCTAAACCCCCTTACTGCCAAAACCCTTAAATATACCCAGTTCTTGGCCCTTGGATGCCACACTTGTCTCTGTCGGCCCCCATTCCAATTTGTGAAAGGTGAGTAATAAACTTTACCTCTTTCTACTTTTTTCCTCGTTGTAATCTTGCATTATTCTCCTGGCACCAGCACTGGCCCACCTTGCCTCAGTTTACCCTTTCACAAAGGACAGGAATCATTTCTGCCTTTTCCTCTCCAGACCAGCAATATGTCTGAGAATGCATAGAAGCCACTCACCTAATCAACTTAAATATATTTTCTATAAATTATTATCTTGGAGGAAGACAAAACTAAGACTAAAACAATAGTGAATGAAACCGTGAAATGTCAAAATTAAGGCAGGGTAGCTAGGACAGGTAAGACATGGATAGATAAATTTCCCATAGGAAGGTTTTAGGAAGCATTCAGACATTTTTTTAAAATTCCATTTTACAGCAGGCAAAGCTGGCAGCCTTTCCTATCTTCTGGCAAATCAAAAGAAGACAGCTCAACCTTTCAATTTAAGATTTATCATAATAATCACTAAGAATCAGTTTCCCTGTCAAAAGCAAGGGAGTATACCTTAACTAAACAAAGACACAGAAATGACAATACGACCACCTTTTTTAGCTCAAGAACTTGTGAATTGGAAAAGGTTGGCAGATGGAAAAAACAATGTGGTCAGGAAGAGCCCATCACCACTCCTCTCCCTAAGAGTTGTCAACTTCTAGAGTGACCATTAGGTGTACCCCAGCCTCTTTAGCATATCAATTGTTGGGAAAGTCCAGTGAGTCTCTTAACTGAGAGCAAGAAACCCAACCTTTCTTTTTGGAGTGATACTTGCTTGTGCCAGGACTTTCTTGTATGAAACTTTTGTGTACCCTTTCTTTCTTCTTCTTTCTTTGAAAATTGTTTCAGGATCAGCCGGGCTTGGTGGCTCAGCCTGTAATACCATGCCTTGGGAGGCTGAGGTGAGTGGATTGCCTGAGCCCGCGGGTTCAAGACCTGCCTGGGCAACTTGGTGAGACCTCAACTCCACAATAAATCAAAAACCAGCAGGGTGTGGTAGCACGTGCCTGGAGTTCCAGGTACTTGGAAGGCTGAGGTGGAAGGATTGCCGGAGCCCAGCAGGTCGAGGCTGCGGTGGCCAGGAGTGGCCACTACACTCCAGTCTGGGCGACTGAGTGAGACTCCAACTCAAAAAAAAAGAAAAATGTTTCAGGTTCCAGACAGAGAACCCAAGGGTATCAAAAGACTACCATTAAGAACTCCATTTTAGATAGAGGGTGTTCTCTAACCTCTTTGTGTTGCATGTAGCTAAAATAAATTTGAAATGCTGAAAAGTACCAGCATCTGCCATGACTGAAAGACAGTGGTGCACGTGACATTCAACACCCATTAAGGCCAAGAGATTTAATGGGTCGAACGTGGTGGCTACAGGACCTTAGGGTCAGGCTGTAGCACTGAGGCAAGGGCGCTCCAGCCTTTATGGGGGCTTAGGGTGACCTGTCAGTCAATTATTGGTCAGCTGGCAGAGCTCCATCCAGGTTGGTGGGTTTTTCATGGGCGCGGGAAGGGATGTGGAGGGAGAACAAAGGAAGGCACTGAGGAAGAACAAAGGAAGGCACCGTTTCAATCGCCATTTTAGTTTGCCGTGTCATCGTTTCCAGGAAAGGGAGGGGATGTGGCT
>NW_007259405.1:136643-158533 GCF_000164805.1 Carlito syrichta
CCTACCATGACTGGAAGGAAGACTGCAGAAACTAGAGACAATCCTACCATGACTGGAAGGAAGACCCCCTTGCATCGGTATTTGGGAGTTAAGAGGGCCTGGAGGTTAGCAGTGGAGTAAAGAGAGAGCTGTGGGATCAGTGTAACAACTATACAGGGAGAGTTGAGATTGAAAGTTTGGGAGAGGAGAGTGCCATTGCACCATAAGAAGAGGCCGGGCAGGAGGAAGTGCCCATTTCTAGAGTTTATGGTGGTTGAACAGAGAGGGTTATTTGAATGGAGAGTGGGGGCACTGGGCGGACCAATACAGAGGTAAGAGGAGTTGGATGCCACTTCCCAAAGTGGAGCGTGAGCTTTGGTGATGGCCTCTCCAGTGGAAGACAGGTTGAGGGTACTATTACTGTGGGGCGAGGCAGGAAGTGAAATGGCAGCCAGCAAAGGTCATTGTAATGAGGCACAAAGAAAACACTGCGAAGAAGGAAGAGAAGGGAAGGATTGGTTTAAGAAGCGGAGGGTGTGGCCTATTATGGTAAACCATGAAGGGAAATGTTGGGAGGGTTGTAAGGAGAGGTGGTCTTCTGAGGAAGGGGGCAATGGGTCTACCGCTGCCAGGAGCTGTTGTTTTGGGTTTTTTATGTGCTCCACCACTGATACCATGACGGAAGGGGTAAAGGTGGAGCGAGAGATGGATAGGCGCCCGGTGGGACGGGCGTACCATTCCTTTGGATAGGCAGCTACGTATATGAGGTCTTTCCAGAGGTTAGCAGTCGGGTTAGGGATGTCAAAAGAGAAGTGGGAGAAGTGGCCTCTGTGCCCTGGAGTTCCTATGTAGTGGCGTACAAGGAAGCTTGCCCCCCCATCTTGCTCTGCTGATGGATCCGTCAGCATAGTGAATTCTGCATGACGAATAGGGACAGCCACCATATTGATCAGGCCACCATTTACAGTAGTCCTGGGTTTGGTCTTCTAGTAAGCATAGAAAGGGGTGATTAGCATCTTGCAAACTTATTGAGGGCTTTAAGATGAGGGAAATAGGTTTTGAGCAATTGTTTGTAGGGCACGCTTTTGTGTCTAAGTCCCCGACTCTTTCTATCCTGTTGACCGTGTAAAGTTCACGGATGGTGAACTGATAATGGAGGACATACAGGGTAGTGGGCTTGGTTTGAAAAACGACGGCAAGGAGGAAGGCAATGATCATGTTGGGTCTTATTGATAGTGAGCAGAGGAGGGGATTGAGCAACCTGCGCCAAGGAGCAGCACTATGTACAGCAATGTGAAAGTAGGAGGAAAAGAAGGAGTAGGAAGAAAGGCAGTGCTATTAATAAGGGAAGAATGAAATTGATGACCATTTGGTAGAGGGTAGTTGTTGAGTGCAGGCGGCAACCTTCGCGTCTTGTGATTATGTGGGATTTTCCTGGATGACGGGCAGGGAGGGGGCGGGAGCAACACGGGATACTAGAAGTTTGAGAGGCTGGCCTGGAATGGAGCAAGAGTAGGTCGGTGGCTCTGTGGAGGAAGGGGTAGAGAGAGGCAGTTTAGCTGGTTTGAGGCGAGAAGCGTGAATCCAGAGACTGAGCTGTCCTTTGATTATGAGCAGCCTGGCTGCCATGGGAGTGGAGAGGACTGTTTGGAAGGGTCCTTGCCATTTCAGTTTTAAGCGAGTTTTGGTTTCTGGGTCTGAGAGGAAAACCCATTGTCCCGGGGTGAGAGGCTTTGGATTATGTGTTTCTGTGGGAGCAAAAGGAGATCTTGATATTGCCAGATATTGGAACGGATGAAGGACAGGAGGGAGTAGGTTATATAAGGGGGACTTGAGGTGGAGAGGTTGGAATGCCAGGAGGAAGTGCAGGTCAGCCATATAGGACCTCGAAGGGTGAGGGCTGAGTGGGCCTTCTAGGGAGAATGTGAATGCGGAAGAGAGCTAGGGGAAGGAGGGAGACCCAGTCCTGATGGAATTTAAGAGAGAGTTTGGTGAGGATACCTTTTTAGTGTGTGGTTAGTTCGTTGAACCTTTCCTGATAATTGTGGGTGATAGGAAATGTGAAAGTGCCATTTGATGTTGAGGGCCGTCGTTAAAAACTGAACGCTTGTGAGGTGAATTCAGGCCCGTTATCTGACTGAAGAGAGAAGGGGACCCCGAATCGAGGGATGATGTGGTTGGCTAAGATAGATCCCACCATAGCAGCCCGCTTATTTGAGGTGGGATAAGCCTCGACCCACCCGGAGAAGGTGTCAACCAGGACCAGAAGGTATTTGGTGTTCTGGACTGGGGTCATGACGGTGAAGTCCATTTGCCAGTCTGACCCAGGGAGCTCTCCCCTAGCCTGGTGAGTGGGGAACATTCCAGGCTTTAAGGGGGTATTAGGATTCGTTCAGTGGCAAGTAGAGCATTGAGAGGAAAGGGTGTGTATGAGTTTTGTATGTTCAGGAGTAAGGTGGAAGAAAGTTTTAAGAAATGAAGTGAGAGCCACTGGGTTTGGGTGGAAAATTGAGCATAGGTAGGGAATGAGATTGGATAATTGTGGAACTTCACCTGTATGTTCAGCTGGTGGGGAGGAGGTGTTGACGAGTATGGTAGGAAGGGGTGTTAGGGCTGCTTGGTGAGCTGTCCTGTCGGCCCGCGAGTTCCTTTGGGTGATAAAAGATGAATCGACCTGGTGAGCTTTACAGTGTGAGATGCCTATGGCCCTGGGAAGCAAGGAGGCTTGAAGGAGGTCGGAAATGAGCTTAGCATTTATGATGGCCGACCCTTTGGTGGTTAACAACCCCTGTTCTTGCCAGATGGCTGAGTGTGAAACCAAAATGTGAAAGACATATTTGGAGTCGGTGTAAAGCTATAGGGAGTGTCCTGCAGCCAGTTGGAATGTTCGAGTGACTGCTGTGAGTTCTGCTTGTTGGTTAGTGGTGTTGGGTGGGAGGGGATTAGCCTCAATGATGTCAGTGGCAGAGGTGATGGCATATCCTGCCACCCGAGACCCCTCATGTATATATGAGCTTCCATCTGTGAACCAAACATAGGAGGGAGTAGATAAAGTTCCTTCCTGAATGTGTACTGGACAGGTGAGTAGGGACTCGAGGACTTCGACGCACTCATGTATTGGGGTGTCGACAGGAGAGGAAGGGAGTCATGTGGCTGGGTGAAGGGGTGTGCAAGTTTGGAAGGAGACAGAGGGGTCTTGGACAAAGAAAACCAGAAGGGATAGGACCCGACAGGGAGGGAGTGTTTTGAGGCCCTTGTATCCTAGGAGGTGATCTGGATGGTGGGGGGAAGTAATGGTGATAGGTGCTCTAAACATGAGTTTTTTGGATTTGCACACAAGCAAGTGGGTGGTCAACAGGGCCCACAGGCATGGGGCCCATCCCTGAACCCTGTGGTCAAGCTGTTTTGAGAGATAGGCTACAGGAGCAAATGTTTGTCCACTGAATTGGCCTAGAACTCCTAGGGCTGTGCCCTTGTTTTTGTGGACGTATAAGGTGAAAGGTCGGTGAACATCGGGTAGTCGTAGGGCCAAGGCCTGGAGGAGAGCCTGTTGGAGGGCCATGAAAGGCTGCCTAATGACTGAGAGGGAGAGT
Source organism: Carlito syrichta (assembly GCF_000164805.1). Lineage (NCBI taxonomy): Eukaryota > Metazoa > Chordata > Mammalia > Primates > Tarsiidae > Carlito > Carlito syrichta. The sequence goes on from NW_007259405.1 coordinate 140,216, forward strand.
AATGGTTCCTTAGGGTCACCTTTAGCCAGGACATAGAGTGGCTTGGCAAGAAGGGTGAAATTGGGGGTCCAGTCTCGGAAATAGCCCACCAACCCCAGGAATGACTGGATTTCTTACTTTGTTTTGCGTATGGGGAGAGACTGAATAACAGACTTGTGGCTGGTTTTTATGGCCTTTTGTTGGTGTGAAATGGCTACACCAAGGTAGGTGACTTGTGTTTTGGATAGCTGAGCTTTGTGGGGGGAAACTCGGTATCCCCTTTGTGCTAGAAAGTTGAGAAGCAGGACTGTCTGTGTGAGAGTCAGTTATAGAGGGGCTGCATAAGAGAAGGTTATCTACATACTGGATGAGAGCAGGTTTGGGAAGTGACAGGAGTTCAATGTCAGCTGCTAGAGCCTGGCCAAACAGATGGGGACTGTACTGGAATCCCTGTGGGAGGACTGTCCATGTAAGCTGTTGGGAGTGACGGGAAGTAGGGTCAGTCCATGTGAACGTGAAAATGTCCTGGGAGTCAGCTGCCAAGGGAATGGTAAAGAATGCATCTTTTGAGGTCTATGACCGAAAAGTGAGTTGCCGTCGGAGGAATGGTAGACAGGATGGTATAAGGGTTGGGAACCAGCGGGTGAATGGGGAGAATGGCTGCATTTATTAGTCAAAGGTCTTGGACTAGCTGGTAGGTTCCATCAGGCTTTCTTAACGGCCAAGATGGGAGTATTGTATGGCAAGTTGGTGGGCCTTAAGTATCCCTTGTGTAGTAGGGTGTTTATGACAGGCTGCAGACCTAGCAGACTGGCTCTGGGGAGAGGGTATTGTGACTGACTGAGGTGAGTGGATGGATCCTTTAACTGGATGTGAATGGGTGGGCACTGGGCTAATGAAGGGGTGTGGATATCCCAGACTAGTGGGTTAACTGCCGAGGTGAGTGGGGGAGGGAGTGAAGTGGATTGTGGAGAGGGAAGCCAGGGACTAGAAACCAAAAGGAGAAGTAGGGAAGTTGTCAGTAGTGGGTTGTTGAGGGCAGTGCTGGGGTTGAAGGTGATGGATGCCTGAAATTTGGCCAGAATGTCTCTACCCATAAGGGGTATAGGGCACTGAGGCATGACCAGGAAGGAGTGGGTAAGTGGGATGCCAGCAAATATGCACGTTAGCATAGGAGTTGTGCGTGGGATGAAGGTTTGGCCCCCTACCCTGACTACGGGGGACTGGGACGGTGAGGTTGGTCCCCAGAACTCCTGCAGGACAGAAAGGGTGGCTCCAGTGTCTAGCAGGAAGAGGATGGGACGTCCGTCAACCGTAATTTTGACCCTAGGCTCCCGAGCATCTGAGATATACATCGGGTGGGGAGACCCAGGGTCCCGTCATTCCAAAGCAGCCATGCCCAGTAAGTCCAGGGTAGAGTTGGGTGCTGACCCTGCTCCTCTCTGGGGAATGGGGCAGTCCACCACCCAATGTCCTGGAAGATTGCATTTGGGGCACGGTTTTAATGGAGGTTTAGGATTAGGGCAGGCTTGCGCCCAATGTCCCTCCTTGCCACATTTGAAGCAGGGCCCTGGAGGGTCGCATTTGTTCTGGACGCCTCCTCTACCGCTGCGAGGGCCAGTGTCTGTCCCGCGGAGAGCCTGAGCCAGCATTTGGTATTTTTGCCGCTTAGCTTTTTCATCCCGGTTGTGGTATACCTTGAAGGCGGCAGCCAAAGTCTCATTTTGGGGTGTAAGAGGTCCTTGGTCTAGCTTTTTTAATTTAGCTTTAATGTCAGGGTAGCTTTGGGAGAAGAAATGTCATAAGAAGTTGATGGCCGTCTGGGGTTTCCGGGTCCAAATTAGTAAATTGTTGGAGGGCCTTGTTAAGGTGATCAAGGAAAGAGGAAGTGTTTTCATTTTTGTCTTTGACCACTTCCTGGAGTTTTTCAAAATTAATAACCTTTTGCGCTGCCTGCCTTAACCCAGAAATGAGACAGGTGGAGAACTGATCTCTGGCACCGAGGCCATTGGGGGAGTTATAGTCCCAGCCAGGGTCCTGGTCCAGGACTGCCACTGTCCCGAAGGGGTGTACTTGGGAGGTCCGATGGACCTCATCTGCATATGCTCTAGCCTGTTCCCACACTCTTCTGCACTCTTCAGGGAGTAGGGTGTTGGAGAGAACCATGTAGATGTCGTGAAAGGTGAGGCTATAGGCCTAGAGGAGGTATTGTAATTCCTTGATATAGGTGGTTGGGTTAGTTGTGAAGGACCCGAGGCGTTTTTCTACCTGGGACAGGTCAGAGATAGAGAATGGGACGTGAACTCGAACAATGCCTTCAGCACCTGCCACTTCACGAAGAGGAGCAAGAGTGGCTGGGGCTGTTTTGGAGCGGGTAACAGGATGACTGCATGGGGTGGCAGGAACTGGAGGAAGGTGTGGGTAAAGACTAGGGACAGTGGGTACGGATGGGGGAGGAGGCTGTGGGGTCATCCATAGGGAGGAGGTTCATCTGCTGGGTCAAAGTCAGAGACAGAAGAGGGAGGTGGGTTAGAGACTGAAGAGGGGAGTGGTGGCATTGGCGGGAGAGAGAGGCCCTTTGTGGCCATGAGGAAGTGAACCAGTTTACATCAGAGGCAGAGATGAGGGTGTTCCCAGAGTAAGGAGAAAGACTGGACATAGGGAATCTCTGCCCACTTTTTTGAATGCTTGCAGAAGTTATAGAGGTCCTGTATAATGTCGGGGTTCAGGGACCCATAAGGGGGCCACTTATTTTGGTTGTCTAAGCAATAGGTAGGCCACTCTTGGGTATTGAAGCGAATTAAATGCTTGGGTTTAATGTCGGGAGTGAGAGAGAGAGTGGGGAGGTTGTCTAAGAGGCATTTGAGGGGAGAGTCGGCCGGCAGGAGCGAGGAGTTTCCCATTTTAACAGCTGGGGCTGAGCAGAGCATCCCCTGGACAGCTGGCTGTTAGGATAAGAGGAGGTTGCAATAAAGCCTGTCATCACAGAACGTTATTACAACCCGCGATTCTCCTGGAGAATTGAGGAGGTTGAGGGCAACCTGGTACCAGGATTTTTAGTGAAGAGGATGCCCAAAACCAGATGGTGGGAGGGAGCAGACTCGAAATTCCTGATGGCCGAGAGAGGGGAAAACCAGTCAGGGTTTGCTGTGGCCTTAAAGACCTATTCGGGAGAGGGGAAAACCAGTAGGGGTCCGCTGTGGCCTTAAAGACCTAGGCGGGGTGTGGTTCCCCCCACCACCTGGGGCCAAAAGAGCTGCTGGATGATCGACGGTCAGTTTCCTCTGGTTATCCCAGGCAAGGTTTTAAGTTTTCCAGTTAGGGGCACTTAACAATCCAACGGCCGGTGATGGATGCAGCGCTGGCGTTCAAGAAAGTGGGTGAAGGCCTTAAGGGGTGAGTCCCACTGGTGCCAGAACGGGGTCTCGCCTGAGGGCAAGAGGAACCCGATCCGAGTCACAGCACCAATGAAAGACGGTGGCGCACAGTGAGACTCAACACCCATTAAGGCCAAGAGATTTAATGGGTTGAACATGGTGGCTACAGGACCTGAGGATCAGGCTGTAGTGCTGAAGCAAGGGCACTCCAGCCTTTATGGGGGCTTAGGGTGACTTGTCAGTCAATTATTGGTCGACTGGCAGAGCTTCATCCAGGTTGATGGGTTTTTCGCGGGCACGGGAAGGGGTACGGAGGGAGAACAAAGGAAGGCACCGAGGAAGAACAAAGGAAGGCACCATTTCAATCGCCATTTTAGTTCGCTGGGTCACCGTTTCCAGGAAAGGGAGGGGATGTGGCTTTACTTGTGGCTTGGCAGTGGCCCTTCACCCCCCAAGGACTCCCCATGCGGGTAAGACTCCCCCAAGACACTGCCGGGTCCCACATATCCGGAGCGCAGGATTGTCTGGAGAGGCCTCCTGTGGGTCAAGGTCACCATGGGGACAGGACCCTGGGACCAGACAAGACCCGCCACCCTATACAGAGGGACCCAGCAGAGCCGCCAGTGGAGATGAGTCCAGGTTCAGAGCTGAGGGGGAGGCTAATCTGCCATAGCCAGGCCATCCAGAACCATCCTTCCTCCCGTTCTTGCCCCCATCCCCATACTCACCATCTCCTGGCTTCTGGGTGTCCTACGTCCTTCCTACTGACTCCCCAGACCTTCAGGTCACAGGGTGAAAAAGGAAGAAAAAAAAGGCACGTGATTCTCTGCAAGATGATCCAGCACTTCCACAGGTCCAGGATAGAAAAGGCCTGGTCAGAACCCAGAAACTGCCCCCTCACTTTCAACTCCTCTCTGATTGGGCTGGTTCTGAGGTAGCATCTGCGGATTGGATGAGGCTACAGGCCACCACCCTTCTGATCTTGAGTGACAGCAGATGTGATCAGACCAGGACGGAGGAGACAAGAAAAAAGAAAAGCAGGTTTTTGCTTGTAGCGATTGGGGAGGAGTAGGTGTGGTGCGCATTGCAGAGCATGCTGGGAACTCTGGCACAGGAGTGGTGCCTGGTGGCTTGGTCACTGGGAAGCAGGACTCCATCCCAGTCTGCAGTGACTGCAAAGCACTCCAAGGTACCCTGTGAGTAGTTTCAAGGTAAGTCCACATTTTTTGCCCTGCTTGGGAAATCCACATTCACCAGTGACCTCTCTAAAGAATAAAAATTGCAAATAAATAAATAAATAAATAAATAAATGAGCAAACAAAAATAATATGTCCCCCCCGCACAAGCTCCTGGATAAAAGGACAGTGTAGGGCAACCCCTACAGGTCCTCTCCCACTGGGAGTTTTTTGTCCTCTCAATAACTCCTGCTTTAAATAAAACAAAAAGGAGAGTGCAAGAGAAAATAAAAATGTACACAGATGCAAGAAATCCACAAATCCAGATGAACTGCTTGCTTATCAGAATATAAAAGACTCTAGGCTGGGCTTGGTGGCTCAGCCTATAATCCCAGCACATTGGAGGCCGAGGCGAGAGGACTGCCTGAGCCTAAGGCTTACATATCAGCCCAGGCAACTTGGTGAGCCCTCGTCTCTACAATAATCAAAAAAATTAGCTGGGCATGGTGGCGCACCTGTAGTTCCACCTACTTGGAAAACTAAGGTGGAACGATTGCCTGAGACTAGCAGGTCAAGCCTGCAGTGGCAAGGCACATGCTGCTGTACTCCAGCATGGGCGACAGATTGAAACTCCAACTCAAAAAAAAAAAATAATTAAGGACTCATGTTATGCAATCAATAACTCTTGAATAGATAAGCTTCTAAAACAGGTTCCAAACCACATATTCTCTAGATCCCCCAGAGGACAATATTGGTGATCTGAATCATGCCATTACTGAGCCAGGTCTAAGAACTTATCTCCATCCATTAGGAGAGATCTGGACATTCACTATTGTAGAAAGACAATACTGTGCTCGTCCACAGAGCAGGCTACAGAAGGGGCTGCTGAGAATGCAGTTGATAGAATTATTTATTTATTTTTCTCCTGAAAGCAAAATGAGATAAGAAAAATAACTGGATGATTTTCAGTACCTGCAGACTCAACAAAAAATGGAGAATCCTGCAAGAAACCATGGGTTCAAAACCAGTCCAGGCAACTTGGTGAAACTTTATCTCTACAAGAAAAATTAAAAATTAGCTGGGCATTGTAGCACACGTCTGTAGTTCTGGCTCCCTGGAAGGCTGAAGTGAAAGGATCACTGGAGCCCAGCAGGTTAACACTGGTGTGGCTGTGAGGTGCACTTCAGCCTAGGTGACTGAATGAGACTCCAACTCAAAAAAAACAAAAACAAAAGCAAAAACAAAAAAATGAGAATCCCAAGCAGCCAGAAGAATAAAAGGTGACAGACTGTGGGATCCAGCTAAAGCCTATTCCTGCATAGCCAGAAGCTCTTCCCCCTTATGCAGCTCTGGTCCCCTCCTTGGAGCATTTTACTGCAAAGTGATGCCACATTTCCTATTTCTTACCATGAAAGGAACCCACCAAGAATGGCAGACCTAGGGACCTGGCCTCCTGGGCCCTCACTTCCCTGATTTTCATCATTCCTATAATCTGGAGCAAGTATTGTACCCTGAAATCATGGCCTCAGTGCCATCTGCTGGCCTCAGACTTCTGCCTCATTGGTGGTCAGATAATAGCCACTCAGGGCATGGGAGTTCAGCCATCATTGCCTCCTTGAGTAATAAGGTTGATGACTGGTCTGTGGGTTCCTGCCCACCTTAGTTGAGGTGACTAGTTGCTTTTCAAGCCTGATGACATCACTGGTTTGGACCAGGTGGGCATGAGTGGGTCATCTGTTTGCTGTATGATCATTGTAGGTAACCTTAGTGCACATTATTTCCCAGAGTTCAGGTTGAGGCCATGTTGGACCCTCTGGGTGTAAGATTTGTGCCTTTAAGGGAGGTACTGTCACACAAATCGGCCAGCATGAGGACCAAAGTATGCTACTGACTGACTGAGGCTTTGAGGAGTTCATACTCACCCTTCCATCCAGAGGCCTCCAAGTGCCCAAATTTCTTGTGACATTGATTTCACAGGGGTGAGGAGTTATGTGGGGCTTTGGGGCACCTTGCTGTGTGATGCCCTGACTCTGGGCCATGTGGGTCAGTTTCCCATAGGAAAGTTAATATGCAGATGTCACCAAAAGGGAGAGAGATCTCTCAGTATTTACAGTGGAGTGGCAGGCCCTGGTGTTGGAGGCCCAGTGGAATAGCAGGGTGAGGCTGTCTTGTGGTCCTTATCTCACATATGGAACATATGGAAAAGACAGGAGCCTAGCATCCTTGTTCAAAGCTGTGCCATGAAAACCATTGATTCCTGATCTCCCGATGTGTGGAGAACTTTTGGAACAAATTTCAAGAAAGAAGTCATCAAACTACCACAGTCTGTTCTGAGCTAGGGATATGTTGGCCCTACCTGAGCCTCCAGACCCAAGAAAGAAGCCTGCTTCCCTGCAAGTTATGGAAGCCCCCACCCACAGTTGTGCCTCAGTTTGGGGATCAATTCAGTTAGGTGGCATCAGGGGAGGACTGAGCTCCTAATTGAGGGATGCTACCACATCGGTTTGGTTTTTTTTGTTTTTTTTTTAGTTATTGTCTCACTCTGTCACCCAGACTGGAGTGCAGTGGCCACTCCCAGCCACTGCAGCTTCAACCTGCTGGGGTCCAGCAATCCTTCCGCCTCAGCCTACCAATTAGCTGAACTACAGGTGCGTGCTACCATGCCTGGCTCATTTTGACTTATTGTAGAGATGAGGTCTCGCCAAGTTGCCCAGGCGGGTCTCGAACCTGCGGGCTCAGGCAATCCACTCACCTCAGCCTCTCAAAGGCATGGGATTGCAGGCTGAGCCACCGAGCCAGGCTTTTTTTTTTTGAGTTGGAGTCTCACTCTGTCTCCCAGACTGGAGTGCAGTGGCCACTCCCGGCCACCGCCGCCTTGACCTCCTGGGCTCCAGTGATACTTCTTCCTCAGTCTTCCAAGTAGCTGGAACTACTGGCATGCAATACTATGCCTGGCTGATTTTTTAATTTTATTGTAGAGATGAGGTCTCGCTGCCCAGGCGGGTCTTGAACCCACAGGTTCAGGCAATCCACTCACCTCAGACTCCCAAAGGCACAGGATTACAGACTCAGCCACCAAGCCTGGCTTTTTTTTTTTTTTTTTTAGTTGGAGTCTTGCGGGGGTCCTGCCCTGCAAGGGTTGGGAGTCCCTTTGAGGTGTGGTGGCATTGGCGATTTACAAAAGAAAGAAGGCACTGGAGAGAGAGAATGGGACTGGACTCCTGCTTAGTAAGCAGAAGTCGCTTTATTGAGTATATCCAAGGGCTTTTGTCCCCAAACTTTGCAGTGTCATCATCACAGGAAGCAAAAGGTTGCATGTGCCTTTCACGTGAACAGGTCCAGGTGCACAAAGGACACTCCCCATTCTCAAGCAAATGTTTTTCATAATAAAGAAGGATATAAGGAAGAACATATGGAGGAAGAAAACCACAAATTGTATTTTTGTATCTTATGCTAGTTTAATGTTCCCCAAACCAGTTTCTTATGTGCCCTTAATTGTATTACAACTACATCATCTTGAATTAACACCACTCAATGTCTAAACCCGAAAACACCATAGTGAATTATTAACTTCTACTATTCTGTACTAATTCAAACTAGTTTTTATTAAAACAATTGCTGCTATGGTTACACTTTTCTAGCACCAGCTGGCCTAATTCAAACTTCACTGCCCCCCCAATCAAACTGAACTAATCATACTTTTATAACAAAATGGTTATTTAAATTTTCTTAATCTATACTATTTTCTAAAACCTATATCTATAAATTTCTAAAATCATATTAAGAGTACCTGTGACTTGCACTAAGGCTCCTCAATGTGACTCAAAGTTAAACTTAAATTGTTTAAAAACAAAAAACCATAAACCGTGGAAAATGGGAACGATAGACTCCCAAGTTAGCTGTGTTCATTCCGGTTTCAGAGTCCTCTGTTAGAGCCAGCAGGAGCCTTTCCTGGTTGCTTGTGCCAAGTGGAAAAGGGGGAAGGGAATGGGGTCAACAGCTCCTGAATGCATCCTAGTGGTCTTGGGGTCCACCACCCTCCCTGATTTCTAATGCTCAGTGGGCCTCCGTGGCTGGCTCCCAACATCTCCTCCTTTTTAATTTTAAGCTTGCAACCAGGGAACTCCATGTTGAGCTGAGATATGCTCTTCTTTAACACTCTGAAGATGATTGGAAGTAGACACAGCAACAAAAGAATCACTGCTCCACAAATTCCTGTGTTAATGAGTATAGACATCAACAATTTTTGATTAATGAATGAAGAAAAATTATTAACTATAGAGCGGGCCAATTCAGTAGACCAGAATTGCTTTTCAGCAACTATCAGGTCTAGGATTTCTTGATGCAATTTAGTAAGGTCTATACTCAAGTCCAATTGATTCCAAACTCCAAGGATATGATTTTTAATCTTGTCCCATGTGTGGACAGATTTATTTACCTCTAAAGGAGTGAGGCAAAGCCATTTAAACTCAGAGTGATATCGAAGAGTCAACCTAATTTTTAAGGTCACAAGTTCTTGTCCTACAGCTAGAACTGCTTCTTCCAAGGCATTAACTCTACTCGCTAGCTTCTGGTCAATAATCTCTTGGGTAGCTAAGGCTATAGAGACATTCTTAGATAACTGATTAGCAAAAATAGCCATGTGAACTCCCTGAGCTAGAGCCACAGCTGAAACTGTTACCAAAGTAGCAGTAGCTATTAGGGCTGTAATTCTCAAGACAAAAGTAACTAGAGATCTTTTTTGTCTTTTCTCCAAAAAAGAGTTAATCTCATACAATGTTTGTAGACCATATTCATAATTCCAGCAAGATGACAGATATACTGGAACCATTAAATAAGGAGGTTGTTTTAAGATTACAAAACCTTCATAAAAGGCATTAGTTAAACAATTTGTGAAAATACAGTTTTGACAAGATATTGAATACACATTATTGCAGTGATTAATTTTTATAATATGATATTCATTCCATACAAGAAAAACATACAAGAAAAACAAGCTCTTACTTTATAGGTATGAAATCCCCCACGTAGTTGGGCTAAAACAATGGGCTTCAGGGCAGCAAGCGCCCTCCATAAGTAAGGTTGAACAATTTGTTTACTTCCAATAGTAGTTGCTATAGTTTTTCACCAGGTATGGAATAGTCCACTTTAGATCCATAAACACATTCCTTCCACTTTGGATACCCAGTGTCTTGCTGAATGAGCAACCAGTCCTTCTCAGTGTTATTAGGAGAGCAGATGGGTATACTAGATGGTGGTGAAGTTCTTGTGGCTAAACTAGGATCAACTCCTCCAGGCATCAGCATTTCAATCCACCAATCTTCTCTATAATTCCTTTGAGTTGGACTGTCAGTGGTTAAAAACTTGAGAGAAGACATTAAACAAGAAGCTCCATATTATTAAAGGCTGAATTATAAAGGCAGATGGGAGGTAAGAGTGTCCTTCATAGAAAAAATTATTATTAATAACATGTTTGGTTTGAGCCTAAAATAAAGCAGGTTCTCTATAATCAGTTAATGCTACTTACCAATCGTAACAAAGTTTGAAATTGAAAATTATCATAAGGAACAATTATATTGTGCACATCATGTCCAAATAATTTAACACTTCTATGCCTTCCTTTGCTTTTGTTTGTTTGTTTGTTTTTGTTTTTGAGTTGGAGTCTCACTCTGTCACCCAGACTGGAGTGCAATGGCCACTCCCAGTCCACTACAACCTCGACCTACTGGGCTCCAGCGATCCTTCCACCTCAGACTTCTGAGTAGCAGGAACTACAGGCGTGTGCTACCATGCCCAGCTAATTTTTGATTTGTTGCAGAGATGAGATCTCATCAAGTTGTCCAGGTGGGTCTCGAACCTGTGGGCTCAGGCAATCCACTCACCTCAGCCTCCCAAAGTGCTGGGATTATAGGCTGAGCCACCAAACCCGGCCTCCCTTTAGTTATTAATAAAACTACTAAATAGGGAAAGGAAGCCAATATTTTTTTAGAGGTTACCAGCAGATGGAGCCACTCCATTGGTCCTTCTTGCCACAGACACCCTGTGGGAGTATGGAGAGTGGCCAGAATAATTAAGTCCCAAGGTAGGCGGTAATCTATTCTCTTAACCTTTTGAGACTCAATAGCCTTTTCCACAAGGGACAAGGCTTCCTTGGCCTCTGATGTTAGAATTCTCTTAGAATTGGGAGATGAGTCCCCCTGCAAAATATTGTATAAAGGTTTTAAATCTGATGTGGTAATATGTAAGTAAGGTCTAATCCAACTAAAATCTCCCAACAGCTTTTGGAAATCATGTAATGTCATCAAGTGATCTTTTCATAACTGGAAAAGTTGATGACTCACTGTTTGTGTGTTTAACACATGGCCAAGATATGTGAAAGGAGGATTGGTTTGAATTTTTTCAGGAGAAATTTTCAAACTGCAGTGAGAGCAGTCACAGTTTCATTAAAAATTTCATGTAAAAAGGCATGATTTTCATGAGCAAGCAAAATGTCATCCATATAATGGATTAAATAGAGATTAAAATGTTGGCTTCTAATACCTTGTAAAACAGCATCCACATACTTCTGGCACAAAGTAGAGCTGTTTTTCATGCCTAGTGGCAAGATCTTCCATTGATATCTCTGGAAAGGCTGTTTTAAATTGGGTGAAGGTAAATTAAATGCAAATCTTTGACAGTCTTCTGGACTTAAAGGTTTAGTAAAAAAACAATCCTGTAAATCAATAACTATAATATTAAAGTTAACAGGTATAGCAGCTGGAGATGGAAGTCCAGGCTGCAATGCCCCCATGGGTTCCATAGTGGCATTGATAACTCTTAAATCCTGCAAAAGTCTCCATTTACCAGATTTTTTCTTAATGACAAAAATAGGGGTGATTCAAGGGCTAGTAGAAGACTCTATATGACCTGCCTCCAGCTGCTGGACTAGTTCTTTAGCTGCCTTAAGTTTCTCCGAGGGCATGGGCCATTGTTCCACCCAAATGGGTTTGTCATCTTTCCAGGTAATAGGGTTGGCAGTTTCAAGAACAATGGCCCCTAGGATAAATTTGAATAGCCAATGCCAGCTTGATTTGTCTTTTCATAAACTTGGACAGGTTCCTGCATTCCCTGACTGTTTTTGCCAAGTCCCTTAAAGGGATCATAGCCCATTTGTAGCATTTGTGCTGAAACTTTATCATTAGGGCTATATAAAAGTATGGGCAGAAAGTCCTGAAGTCTCATTATCTGTTCAATTTAAAATCTTAGAGTTTTTGGCTACTGAGGGTGCTCAACCAATGCCTATGAGTCCCGAAAGAGCCATCTGAGTTGGCCATGAAGCAGGCAAATCTTTCCCGGCAATGCAAGATACATTGGCTCCTGTATACAATAAGCCTTTAATTTTAACTCCTTGAATATATAAGTCTTTTAAAGGTCTAGAATTAGTAACCTCCTGAACCCAAAAAGGAACATCACTAGAGCCAAATCCAGAGTCACCCCTAGGCAGGTTAGTTAAAGTTTTACCTGCTTTCTAATAAGACAGGAGCAGCAACTGGGCTATTCTCTGACCTTTGTTAAACTGTACAGTTTTATTAGGGGGAGCGACAAGCACCTGGATTTCCCCTGTGTAATCCAAATCCACCACTCCAGGAATAATGGAAATTCTTTGCAAAGACAAGGAGCTTCTGCCTAGTATTACTCCCACTAGTCCTTCCGGGAAAGAGCCCTTTACTTCTGTAGGAATTGGGATTACTGGAAAATCCAGAGTTAATATTACTGTGGTGGAGGAACAGAGGTCCAGTCCTGCTATCCCTGGTGTGGCTCAGATGAGTTCTGCGATGGAACAAAAGGAATGAACGGGTTCATGGCAGAGGCTGCCCCTATTGGTATTTGGGGCTGAGGCTGGCCCCTCTGGAAGTTTCCCTGAACCAGGACAGCTTGTTGTGGAATTAAGGGAGAGCCATTTTTGTGAAATTTAGACACACTCTTTTCTCCAATGATAGTCTTTTTGACATTTAGGACACAGTGTTTTTGGTTGAGTAGCCCCAATAGGTGGTGACGGTGTGCCTTGTAAACTAGCCATAACTAGTTTAGCCGGACAATTCCTACTAATATGTCTGAATTGCCCACAATTAAAGCAAGACTGTAATGAGATATTCTTTTGCTTATTACTTAAATACTTTTGTTTATATTACTTATATATTGCTTATATATTGCTTATATTAAATTAATTATTTTACTTATATTACTTTTATTACTTATATATTTCTTATATTGCTTATATATATTATTTATATTACTTATATACTTTTGCTTATTACTGCTCAAGCTCCCTGCATTTCTATAAGAAAAAGAAAAGTGTAACTAAGTCCAGGCTTTACTTCAGTATTCTCAACCTTTAAAGGAAAACCTTAGAAAGAGGTGCAGTAACATTATTAGGATATTTCTGCTCATGATATTTTACCATTTCATCCTTCAATTCAGCTTTATTTTGTGAAGATAACTTGTCATTATGTAAAGGAGGTGCCGAAGCAGCGGCAAAAAGTTTCTTCATCATCATCATTAGCGGCCTTTTTGGAAGGAAATTTCTCATAATCATGCTGTGGATTTAAAGCATCTTTAATTAAATTCCACAAAGCAAAGCCATCAGGTGGCACCTTTTCAGGGCCATGCTGTGTATAGTGCAGTTTTAACTCTTCCCCAACTTTGGCCCAGGTATCTAAATTTACCTTACCTTCATCAGGACATTGTTCCTGCAAAATGCAAAAAGTGGGCTAGATTATTAGAAGAAACCTTAGTTCCACATTTAGACAAAGTATTCATTAAAATGCTTATAAATATTTTATATTCCTTAGATTTGCTCTGGCCATGATTATATCACAGCTCAGGCATTACAAAAAGAAATCCTTAGCCATCCTCACTCTGCCTGTCTCTACAGATGGGTCTGCAGCACCCTTGGGTAAGACACTAGCTGTCCTGAAATGAGAAAAAGCTTACCTTTCTAGGGTCCCATGATTGGGCTCCAGTTGCGGGGGTCCTGCCCTGCAAGGGTCAGGGGTCCCTTTTAGGTATGGTGGCATCAGCGATTTACAAAAGAAAGAAGACACTGGAGAGAGAGAGAGACTGGACTCCTGCTTAGTAAGCAGAAGCCACTTTATTGAGTATATCCAAGGGCTTTTATCCCCAAACTTTGCAAAGTCATCATCACAGGAAACAAAAGATGGCATGTACCTTTCACATAAACAGGTCCAGGTGCACAAAGGACACCCCCCCCCCACTCTCAAGCAAATGTTTTTTCATACATAAAGGACATAAGAGGAAGAACAACCACAAATTGTCTTTTTGTATCTTATGCTAGTTTAATGTTCCCCAAACCAGTTTCTTATGTGCCCTTAATTGTATTACAACTACATCACTCAATGTCTAAACCCGAAACCACCATAGTGAATTATTAACTTCTATTATTCTGTACTAATTCAAACTAGTTTTTATTAAAACAATTACTGCTATGGTTACACTCTCCTAGCACCAGCTGGCCTAATTCAAACTTCACTGGTTCCCCTAAATCAAACTGAATTAACCATACTTTTATAACAAAATGGTTATTTAAATTTTCTTAATCTATATAAACTATTTTCTAAAACCTATATCTATAAATTTCTAAAATCATATTAAGAGTACCTGTGACTTGCACTAAGGCTCCTCAATGTGACTCAAAGTTAAACTCAAATTGTTTAAAAGCAAAAACCATAAACCATGGAAAATGGGAACAATAGACTCCCAAGTTAGCTGTATTTGTTCCGGTTTCAGAGTCCTCTGTTAGAGCCAACAGGAGCCTTTCCTGGTTGCTTGTGCCAAGTGGAAAAGGGGGAGGGAATGGGGGCAACAGCTCCTGAACACATCCTAGTGGTCTCAGGGTCCATGGCCCTCCCTGATCCCTAATGCTCAGTGGGCCTCCGTGGCCAGCTCCCAACAGAGTCTCACTCTGTTAGCAAGGCTGAAGTGCAGTGGCATTCACAGCTACCACAGCCTCGACCTGCTGGGCTCACGTGATCCTTCTGCTTCAGCCTTCCAAGTAACCTGAACTACAGGCATGTGCCACCACACCCAGATAATTTTTTGATTTATTGTAGAGATGAGATCTCACCAAGTTCCCCAGGTTGTTCTCAAACCCATGGGCTGAGGCCATCCTCTTACCTCGACCTCTCAAAGTGCTGGGATTATAGCCATGACCCACTGCACCTAGCCTGCCCCATGGTTTTCAAAAGACAAGCTGGTGGACTGGGAGAGCCAGGCTATCTACCTTGGAGAGGGTCTCTAAGTTGGCAGATGCCTACAGATTAGATCTTCTTCTCCAGTGAGCTCATCTGGCCCTCACAGGGTGGGCCCCCATGGACCCTGGTTCCTGGAGTCCTTGGGTTTTCTGTATGGCACTCATGGTGTAACACTTAAGACACCACTGCAGGAAACTGTTCCCAGAGCTAGGGGTGTGTGCTGCCTGGGGCATGGTTGCTGTTGGGATACCTAAGTCTTTTTCCTGTGATATCTGCCCTTAAGTTCAGACTGGCTTTGGTCTCCCTGCCTCATGCCCTTACCCCAGGGCTACTTTACCTGGTAAAGAGCTCAGGTAGCAGAGGCCTTCACTGTCACCCAAGATCCTTTGCCACCCCAACATGAAACTTGTCTCCACTGCAGGTGAGATGCTTCAAGGCACTAGGTCCCATTGCCCTCTGGGGCTGTCTCTCCACACCATGGAAGGGCTGAATATTGCCACATTCAACTGAAATCTGAGTTCTGGGTCTGGGCTGTGGTCCCAACTGGGCCTCTCCCAAATTCTGCCTTGGTCTGGGTCATTAATTTTCTCCACTCCCTTGTCCAGGGCATGTTGTCCTGCTGTCCATGGTAGAGGGGAATGCTTGGGATTGAAGAATTACCTGCTGCTTTCTGGGGCTGTTGGCATTGGCTCGCACAGATAGCTGTGACCTTTCTGGTGTCCTCAGGTACCTTCAAAGGCAGGTGCATGAGAGTGTTGCAGAGGGGCTTGGACGGGTCTCTGGGGCATGATCAGTAAACTCAAGGTCAGCACCTGCCCTGGTGCCCTGCTAGGCCTGTTTTCAGAATCTTCTTAGAGGATTGGGAGAAAGGCCCATGGAGATGAGTTAATGGGGCTGTGTACCTTACTCTTCATTGCTCCAGAGGGTGACTTTGGAGTGGACTTGGTGCTTGACTCAACCTCAGAGACACATTACACTATATACTTCTCAGATGAGTCCTGGATGCCTGAAGGTCTGATGGGTTTTTGTCTACTGTACCTGTGCACAGAGCTAGGCCATCCATGCTGTGCTGTCCTGCCCTCCAGGAGCTCCACATGTCTTTGTTTCAGACTGTGTCATCCTGTAGCATGCAGGTTCTGGTGTTATGACTGAAAAGAAAGAAGAATTCATACCAGCATGCCAAATTCCAGATTAAGAGTCCTTTATTCAGCATGCAATCAAGAGTTGATCATGCCAAGAGGGCTCTTGACAATCAAGTGAAATTTGCAAGAAACTTTTATACATAAATTCTGCAAGTGGGTTACATAGCAAGGGGGTGAGTGGGAGGTTAAGGGAAAGAGGAACTTAAAACAAAGGGGAACAAAATATAGGAACAAATTACAAAGATGTGGTAGGGGAATTTGCAAAGAATACTTTCTTAACAATTCTTGGTGCAACATCTGATTTTCATTAACAAAGCATACAATTACATGGAACTTGCGGCTTGGGAGTTTTGCAAAAGATCAGCCTGAACAGTCAGCATGATCTGCCCAAGGAAGAAAGCTGGAGATCTGTAGTCATGAGAACATTACAGCAATCACATGTATGCATTAGGAGGTTATTGTTATAAGATCAGGCCGGCAACTAAGATGGAGGACCTAAACAGGATGGAGTTACTTATGTCAAGCAAGTTATTGAAATTACTTCACATATTTCATTAGCTATTTCACTGGGACAACTGGAGGGAGGACCCTGGGACATCTGGAAGCCAGGAATAAATACGGGGGCAAGTATCCCTAGAGGGGAAGAGGAGATGGACTCAGATGGCATGTCTGTGGCAGGACCAGCCTCCCCGACAGCTCTGAACCTGGACCCAATCCTGCTGGAAGCTTGATCTGATCCCCTGGATGCAAGGTGGGGCTGGGCCGGGAAATGGGGTCCTTTCCCCTTGGCAACCTCACCCGCCGGCGGCCCCTCTCAGCAGCTCTGTGTTCCAGATGTGCGGGACTGGGAGAGTCATGGTGAGAATCTGACCCATCTGCAGGGCACTTGGGTGGGGCGTGGTTCTGTCCCCATCCTTCTTTCCTCCCCAAGGTTAAACAAAGTCTCCATCACAGCAATAAGGAGTTCACTTGGGGCAACAGTGGGTCAAGAATCCCAAAGTCCCAGCCAGGGCTCGTGATGTGGGGTTCACAGAGGTCCTGGGGGGGAAAACTTTGAGAAGGGACAGGGGGAAGCTAGCCATGGGCAGGTGGTGGTGGGTGACAGCCCCGCAGTCACTTGATTTGGAATATCCTGGTGGAAATTCCCAGGACAAGTCATCAGGGTCATTGGCAGTTGGTGTCACCAGGTCCAAAATGTACGGCTACAGAGGGTGAGGATGGATGGATGTGGAGGGGCACAGCATCAGCACTGCCAGAGTCAATGTGCCAGAGGTGCATGCTGGCAACCAGAGTTCTGAGTAATGCAAAGATTTGCAGCACACAAAGAGGCAAAAGAAGAAAAGATTTATTTAAGAAAGAGATCACTTCTCAAAGACAGGAAGAGGGTCAACACTCTAGATGAGTATGGGCCCTGTAGCCTCGCGAGCCCCAGCTTAAATCCTTTCTGCTGGAGGTGTTGCAATCAGGTAGGTGTGACTTCCATGAATTCCTTGTTGACCATCTGTGAATTTCTTGGAGACCCTGTGAGGGGTCATGGTCACCATGCACCGAGTATACTATCGCCAAGATACTGGTCATGCTTGAGAAATTTGAGTTTCTAAAAAGGCAAATTACAATAGGCTGGTACCAGTCATGCTTGAGGGGTCTGTGTTTCTGCAAACACAAAGTTGGCAAAATTAATCTCGACCTAGTATATGCATTTCTGCCAGACATAGCTTCTACTTTCTCATTGTGTTCAAGTTTAGGGGCAAGACAAAAATGACTTCCCACTCTCGGTTTTTCCTTTCACAAACCGTGTTCTGCTCAGGGGGACAGCCAATAAGTTGAGAGATGAAGTTGGAACAATGGCTGCTACTGTATTTATGAGGGATGTTACAATGAGGGGCTGGAGTCCTAAAGACCCCTCTTAGGGTGTGTGTGCTGTTTGGGGTTTTTATCATGCCTAGGGGGACAGAGGGAGCTGAGATGAAGACATGGCTTAGAAGCGTAGACATCTGGGAACTGATAGGAGTCCTGGAAGTCTCTTTGTCCTTGATTCATGGTCTTCTTGTTTTTTTCTTTTCCTTTCTTTTTCTTTCTTTCTTTTTTTTTTTTTGAGTTGGAGTCTCAGTCTGTCACCCATGCTGGAGGGCAATGGCATGCTCGTGGCTATAGCAGCTTCAACCTGCTGGGTTCAGGCTATCCTTCAACCTCAGCCTTCCAAGTAGCTGAAACTGCAAACACATGCCACCATGCCTGACTAATTTTTTGATTCATTGTAGAGATGAGATCTTGCCAAGTTGCCCAGACTGGTGTTGAACCTGCGAGCTCAGACAATCCTCTCACCTCAGCCTCCCAACGTGCTGGGATTATAGGCATGAGCCACCAAGCCCAGTTTTGTTTTTTTTTTGGTGGG
>NW_007259405.1:158619-165800 GCF_000164805.1 Carlito syrichta
TTTTTTGGTGGGTGGGGCTGGAGTGCAGTGGCACACTTGTGGCCACTGCATCCTCGACCTGCTGGGTTCAGGCAATCCTGCCTCAGCCTTGCAGGTAGCTGGAACCACCGGCACACACCACCATGCCTAGGTATTTTTTTGATTCATTGTAGAGTTGAGGTCTGGACAAGTTACCCAGTATGGTCTCAAATTCCTGGACTCAGTCAATCCTCTTACCTCCAACTCCCAAAGTGCTTGGATGACAGTTTGAGCCAACACACTTGTTTTTAGTTGGAGTCTCATTCTGTCACCCAGACTGGAGCACAGTGGCATGCTCACAGCCACCCCAGTGTCAACCTGCTGGGCTCAGGTGATCCTTCTACCTCAGACATCAAAGTATCCATAACTACAGGAATGTGCTACCATGCCTAGCTAATTTTTCATTTATTGTAGAGACAAGGGCTCACCATGTTCCTCATGCTGGTCTCGAACTCACAGGCTCTGGCAATCCTCTCACCTGGGCCTCCTGAAGTGCTAGAAATTGACTGGGTGAGCCACTGCACCCAGCCAATGGTATTCATTTTGATACCCTTGTGTTCTTTGCCTTGACCCTGAAATAATTTTTAAAGAAAGAAGAGGAAAGAAATGGCACTACAAGTTTCATACAAGAAAGGCCTGACATGTGTCCTTATCACCCCAAAAGGAATATTGGATTTTTGCTCTCAGTTAAGATACTAATTGTACTTTCCCAACAATTGATATGCAGAAAGGGGTGGGGTATAGGTAACTGCAGCTCTAGAAATTGATACCTCTCAAGGAGAGGAGTCATGATGGTCTCTTCCTGACCATATTTTCTTTTTAACCTCCCAGTCTTTTCCATTTCACAAGTTCTTGAACTAAAAAGTTGGTCTTATTTTCATTTCTTTGGTTTTGGTTAATTAAGAGGTAGTATTTCCCTTTACTTTGACAGGGAACCTGAAACGTTCTTAATGATTATTATGCTAAACTTCAAATTGAAAGGATGGGCTGTCCTGTTCTTACATCTGATGGGTTTTCTTTTGATTTCCCAGAAGGTGGGATAGGCTGCCAGTTTGACCTGCAGTAAAATGTAATTTTTAAAATGTCTAAATATTTTCTAAAACCTAACCATAGGAAATTTATCTATCGATGTCTTACCCGTGCTAGCTACTTTGCCTTATTTTGACATTTCACTGTCACATTCACTGTTGGTTTAGTATAAGTTTTGTCTTCCTCCAAGACAGTAATTTATAAAAAATATACTTAAGTTGATTAGGTGAGTGGTTTCTGGGCATTTTCAGACACATTGTTCTGTAGAGGAAAAAGCAGAAATGGTTTCTGTCCTCTGTGAAATCATAAACTGAGGTGAGGTGAGCTGGTGCTGTGGGAATTTTCAAGATTGCAACAAGGAAGAAAGTAGAAAGAAGTAAAGTTTATTATTTAACTTTCACAGATTGGAAAGGAGGCAGAGGCAAGTGTGGCCTGGAAGGGTCAAGAACTGGATATATTTAAGCGCCTTTGGGGTAAGGGAATTTAGGCCTGGAGGAATGTTGATTGTAGCCAAATGAGTCTCAGATCTTAATGTTGCCAGACATTAGCAGCTCATGCCAGGTGGTGGTCTAGATGGGAGGAGTCAAGGGGATAGGTTTTTCCAGCAAGAGACTTGTCAGATGTTTACAATCCACAAACTCCCTGACTAAAAAGTAGTCTTATTATAATTTCTATGGCTTCAGTCAGTCAAGGGGTGATCTTCCATCCCACTTGACAAGGAACCTGAAAGTTTCCTAGAAATTTTTATGCTAAGCAATTAATTGAAAGGTTGGGCTGTTGGGCTGTCCTAGTTTTGCATATTATGGAGGTTTGCTGAGGGGATTGGATAATGGAGTAGGCTGCCTCTTGGCCTGCAGAAAGATGTAATCTTAAAATGTCTGAATGCCTCCTAAAACCTGACTGTAGGAAATTAACTATGTCTAACTTGTGCTTGATTCAAACCATGTCAGTCTAAAAAAAATGGTTATGTTGAGGCAAAATGTGAACTAAGTTTATTCTAAGTGTCTCAGGGTCTCTACTTTCATTCTGAATTAAGTGTCACTTGTAAAAGGAAGAAAACTATCCCAATGGACAGGGAAAACCCACCCCAGTGAGATGGTGTAAGAACCCACAAGAAACATGTCAGGCACATAGGAGAGTATTTTCAGTGTCTCCTGAGAGGGTGGTCACCAGGCACTTCAGTAAGGGATTGAGTAAGAGAACATCCCAAGTCATAGGATGACTGACTTGACACTTGAGTCAGACATGTCTGTCAGTCAGTGCCTCTCCTACCTGGGTTTATACCCTTTTAAAAATGCATCGACTTATTTCAACTCCAATTTTGCACTAACCATAAAATGTATTTTATCAATAGGAGTTGAAAAGTTAAAAAAATTTTTCCAGCAAGAAATAGGTAGATTTCTGGAAAAAATGAAATATCCAATGCCAGGCATAGTGGCTCAAGCCTATAATCCCACCACTTTGGGAGACTGAGGTGAGAGGATTGCCTGAGCTGACGGGTTCGAAACTGGCCTGGGCAACTTGTCAAAACGCCATTTCTACTATAAATTTAAAAAATTAATCAGGCGTGGTGGCACATGCCTGTATTTTCAGCTACTTGGAAGCCTGAGGTAGAAGGATCACCTGAGCCCAGCAGGTTGAGGCTGTGGTGGCCATGAGTGTGCCACTGCACGCCATCCTAGGTAACAGAGGGAATTCCTATCCAAAAAATAAATAAATAAATATCTATGGAAAAGATATTTGATTTTTTTTATCAGCATATTTGAGATGCCAAGAGATGACTAGGAACAAAAATGGAAGACAGAAGTTATTAACCCTGGCCATGTGGTAGGAACCATCATGGTTTACAGAAGCCTGCTCCACAGAGGACATGAACATGTTATGCCACAGAGGCAAACAATAGCCAGTTCCACCAGGGAAAACTAGAGAGGAAGATGTAGCTGCATACTTCTCCCTCCCACTCAAGAAGCAGATGATGTTGAGCCACTTAGGAAAGGAATCTGCTACCCCTCCTAACCCTGTGTATGCTTCCACAACTGAGCTTCAGCTACCTCTTGAATTCCCAATTGCAGACGTGGGCTCTGTGACTGCGCTGAACACAACTACATCTCAGACACAGGAGTCATAGTCAGAATGAGCTAATTTGCACACTATGCCCCATAGCCAAGGTCTCACTGAGCATACCCACACACCAGCTTCAATAAAAAGTTAGTTCCCATCTGTTAGGGTACGGACAGACAGGGTGAGGGTGGAGAGGCACAGGGAGGTGTGCAGCACTGCCGGGGCTGCAAGCCAGAGGTGCACGCTGGCAGCCCAGAGATTCGAGTAGATGCAAAGAATTGCAACACACAAAAAGGTTAAGAAAGAAGTTTATCTAAAAGTAAGCTAGAGAGAGAAAGAGAAGGAAGAGAGAAAATTCACCTCCCCGAGGTGGAGGAGGGGGACCAAAGCCAGGACAGCCATGATTCAAAGAGCACATGGCCACACCAGACTCTAGCAAGGCAATGGCCACTGATTGCTTGTGGCTGAGTCCTTTTAACCATTCCCCTTGATGGGGGAACATCAGGGTGATTGGGTGGTGATCTGCTTCCACCTCATCACAAAGAGGCAGGCAAGCACAGGTACTGATGATGTCAGGTGATGGCCAGCAGGCAGATGGGTGGGTTAGTGACATGATTGCTGCCATGGTGGAGCTTATCTGTGCCACATAATTCACAGAGGGCTGATTAGGCTAACCCTTGGGGGGTGGGAGGATTCCTGCAAGAGACCTGTTAGACATTTGCAATTCACAAACTCAGACATTTGCAACTCACAAACTCTTATGACTTTGGCCTTGACAAAGAATCAAAAGTCTACTAGAGATTATTATGCTAAACTCTGAATGGTTGTGCTGTCCTGACCTTGTATCTGAAGGAGATTTGCCAAGAGGAATGGGATAGGCTGCTCTTTGTCCTGCAGTATAATGTCTGAACTCTTTCTAATGGTTACACTGAGGCAAAGAGACTAAAGAATAAGCTAAGTTTTTTTCCAGGTTTCTATAGGTACTTTTCATTCCCCACTCCTGCTCTTGGACATATTCTTATGATTCTAGGAAAAATGGGTGAAGAACATTCTTCTGTAACTGCTTCCTGCTGAGATGGGGCCATAGAGATGTCCCTACCCATCTACTTCCAAGGACATGAACAGGACCGGTGGGACCTTAACCAAATACTATTTGGATCTAATAAAACATTAAGCAAGAGCACAGGCAAAAATTGTTAGGCAAACAATGATGAAAAATGTTACTGTCCAAAAGCAATTCTGAAAAAGTGAAATTCGTCCTGTACATCATATGTATGTTTAGTCAAAGCTTCTAATTCATTAACGTAAGTTGATATATTCCTTTGCAAATTATCTATAGTTGTATTTTAACAAGGAAACACAGTCACTTTGACAAAGTCTGAAGAAAGAAAACTTGAAAACGTTAGAGACATGTAGTTGAATTTTAGCTTAAATTGAGAATTCAAAACAGGTAAGCATTGGCAAGAGAAAGTTTCCTTTTGTTTTTCTATAACAGGTCTGATATACTTTCACAACGATTGATATGCTAGAGAGTGAAGCCCAGTTTATTTTGCCATTCACCCTATGTTGGATAGTAATCCTTGTACCTTGAAGGACTTCCTTTTGCCTGGTCTGCAGTCAGCTGGGGAGGGTGTGGGGGCAGATGCGCTTCCTGGAGCTTGTTTCTTATCTCACCCTAGAGAGACTGAATTGAGAACTTGAAGAGTTTAAGTACCAAAGTTTTGAAAAGCATGTTATAACATGAAATCACAGTAGTTATTGTAAAAGTTACTTATTTAGCCAAAATGATAGTCCAAAGATTTTGAAAAGAAAAAGAACTTCACCTTCTTTGTAACAAAGACAGTAGGGGAGGACTAATTGAGTTTTGCCTCTTTCTTCCCCCACTTTTGTTTAAAGGAGAAAATTCTTTTGGATAAGGCTATATGATTTCAACATGGATGGCCAGGACCAAAAGGCTGGCACCTGTGTTAAATTAAGATATTAATTTGGGTTCCAGTGTCCTTTTTACCTAGGGGATTGTTGGGGTGATGATGAGCCAGTGCCGAGCAGTTTAGCAGATTTGCAGGCCTCCATAAGTGGCCACCATTTGTGAGCCAAGTGTTCTCTCCTCTCTTCAGAAGAGAGTGCACCTGCTTCCCAATTGATCTTTGGTCTGAACAGTGGACAAGGTCCAGGAGGTTAAGGCCTCTTTGTGGCAACTATGCCTTCAGTGTCCCCACAGACTGTACCCATAAGCAATGGGCACCATCCCCTTAGCCGGTTTGTTATTACCAGGTGTTTGATGGGCAGTCGGAGATTTATCACTAATGGTGACTACCAATTGTGGTGCCTCTTTAGCCCTCTGGTTCTGCAGTCCTCCATGTCGGTACCCTGTTGTTTTACTAGTATTTTTGCTAGGAAAAAAACTCAAAAGTTCTTTTGAATAGGCTACACATAAAACATTTTGATTATCTCTGTTTGCTAGCAGTTTGATGTAAAATTTTTTGGAGTGAACAGACCACATGGATGTAAAATGACCTGTACCTACTTATTTATAATTATGAACAGGCAAAGTTGTTTTAAAAAACTCTTATGAATTATTAAATTGTAATCTTAGTTGTAAGGTGTAGACAATTAGGTGAGAGTGATCAATTTCCATCCTTATTGTGCTCACACAGAGTACCCAGTATTTTACCTGTCTGGCAATAGAAGTACTAAGCTTAGTAAAAGTGACTTAACCAGGTGGGAATGGCCAGTTTCCAAACCTTATCATGTCATACAGGGTGTTTAGCATTTAAAGTTTTACCTTTTTCATAAGAGGGTGTTAGTTAGGCACAACAGGTGATTTAACCTTTTGTTTATAAAATACAACTTCAGTGAGCCTGATATAACAAGTTGGTGTTATTTAACACTAATGTTAACAATTGGTAAGGTTGGAAATAAAATTTTACTAGAGCACTTGCAAGTTTGGTTGGGAAAAAAACAAATTAAAATTACAACTGACCTTTTTGTAGTTAAAGGATTTAGTTGACATGATCCCTTTACTTTCTTCTTAGAAGAAGGGTTGATACAGTCCCAGCTTAGATATAACTTGAAAGATTTTTTTTTTTTTAGTTGTAGTCTCACTCTGTCACTCAGACTGGAGTGCAGTGGCTACCAACCAATTGAGAGCTTCCCATGATTCCTGTAAAAGGAAGTGGGTACTATTGGAATGGGCTCTTGGTATCATGGATTTGTTTCTGGGCCTTATTCCATCCATATCCCCCACTGGGTGTCCCCAACAGGTTCAAAGGAATTAGTGCAAAGGATGTGAGTCAGCAGGAAGAGAGCATCTTCCCATCCCTGTGCCTACTGGAGCTTGCCAGATGCATGTTCTACCATGTCTTGGAAGGCCTGGTACCTGGACTTTGAGCAACTAGGTCCTGACCCTTGCTAGGAGTCTCCCAAGACAGAAACTGGAAACCTGAGAAACCCAGAATGTTGGGAGCCAGCTGTGGAGGCCCACCTGAGCATTAGGGATCTAGGTGGGCTGCGGATCCTGAGACCACTAGAATGAGTTCAGGAGCTGATGACCCATTCCCTTTTTCCTTTATGTGCTGTTTGGCACATCTCAGTAGCAGGAACTTTGATGATCTAAGCTTGAAACTTCAAGAGTATGACAGACATGGCTAACTCTAGGGATCCATTATTCCCATTTCTCACAGACTGTGGTTTTGACCTTTCAATCAATTATGGTTCAAACTTGGGCCACATTTGGGAGCCTTATATATGATACAAGTTTCTTTATAAGATTTAAAAGTATATTTGTAGAATTAGTATGTACGTATGGAGAATTGTCTTCAGCTTTAGATGGTATAGATGGTTATCTAGAGTTACCAGAAATGGCCCAGCACAAACTTTGGACTGGGCCACATTCCTAAGGGCCCAGCGTGTAACTTGGACTGGGCTGCATTCTTTAAACCAGTTTTTAGCTACAATTAGTGTAGTTTTTCTTTTTTTACTTATTATAGAAATTGAATTTATTTTATTCATACAAAGTATTGTAGAATAGGTTATGCTACATCAGTGAATTATGTTAGTTCAAGCATGATCAA